>NW_027185793.1:15471555-15509239 GCF_028583685.1 Petaurus breviceps papuanus | reverse complement strand
TAATTAATTAATATTATTTTACATGTAACTGGGAAATAAGATATACAAGGCACTGTGGCACAGAGATCCACCATGCCCTACTGGAAAATTGGAGGGGGCATGGGCAAAAGTATGGGAAAGAGCTGATTGGAGGAGGGGAATCCAGTGGTATCATTATTTTGGGGTGGTGTATAGGGGAAAATGGGGAGAAAATTTGCAACTCAAAATCTTGGGGAAATGAATGATGTAAACTAGAAGTTAATAAAGCATTTGATAAAGTAATTAAAAAAGAAAAGAAAACAACTCAAAAAGTGGAATTGGTCAGATACAAAGGGAGATATGAAAACTTACTGAAGAAATTCCTTGAAAATTAGAATCAGACAAGTGGAAGCTAATGACTTCATGAGACATCAGGAGACAATCAAACAATCAAAAGAATGAAAAAAAAGAGGAACATGTGAAATACCAGAAAATCAGATGAACTGGAAAATAGATCCAGGAGAGATAATTTCAGAACTATTGGATTACCTGGAAGCTATAATCATAAAAGACCCTAGACCTTCTATCTCAAGAAATTATCAAAGAAAACTGCCTTAGAACTAGAGGAAAAATATAGAAATTGAAAGAATCCACTGATCACCTCCAGAAAGAGATCCCCAAAATGAAAACTCCCAGAAATATTGCCAAATTTCAGAGTTTCCAGGTTAAGGAGAAAATATTGCAGGTAGTCCAGAAAGAAACAATTTGAATTGTTTTTTGAATCCTGAGCCATAGTCAGGATGATAAAAAATTTTTGCAACTCCTACATTGAAGAATCAGAGAGGTTGAAATATGATATTCCAGAAGGCAAAGCTGTTAGTATTACAACCAATATTCACCTATATAACAAAACTTAAATAATTCTTTAGGGAAAAAAATGGAAAATTTAATGCAATAGAGGACTTTTGAGCATTTCTGATGATTAGAGCTGAATAGAAAATTTGACATTATAACAAGACTCGAGAAGCATAAATAGGAAATAGAATTCATAAGGGATTTAATCAGTTTTAATTGTTTACATCTTACATGGAAAGATGATATGTATAATTCAAGAAATTTATCTTAAGGAAATAAGAAGGTTGTAAATTGACTATAATATGATAATATACAAAAAATTAAGGGGTGAAAAGGGGAATTTAATGGTAGAGATAGGGAGGGAGACATACAGTGGGTTAAATTATCTCACATAAAAGAGACTCAAAAAAACTTTTATAGTGGAGGGAAGAAGGGAAGAGGTGGCAATCAATGCTTGAACCTTATTCTCATCACAATTAATTCAAAGGGAGTCATTTAGGTATGGAAGTTTGTCTCACCTTAGAGGAAAGGAGGAGAGGAGAGGGTTAAGAAAAGGAGGGGGTGATCGAAGGGAGGGATGATTGGGGGAGGCAGTAGCCAGAAGCAAAGCAATTTTGAGGAGGAATAGGGTGAAAGGGGGTAGAATGACAAATAGGGGAAAAGCAGTATGGATAGCAATAAACAGTAACCATTAATGTGAACAGGATGACCTCACTCATAAAATGGAAGCAGGAAGCAGAGTTAATTAAAAACCATAATCCTACAGTGTGTTGTTTATAAGAAATACACTTGAAGCAGAGAGACAAATACAGATTAAAGATAAAGGGCTGGAGAAGAATCTATCATGCTTCACCTCACCTGAAGTTTAAAAAAAGCAGGTGTAGCAATCATGACCTTAAAGTGAAAAAAAAAAAGATCTAATTAAAAAAGATAAGATAGGAGACTGCATTTTGCTAAAAGGTACCATAAACGATGAAGTAATCTCAATACTAAACATATATGCAACTCATAGTATAGCATCTAAATTCTTAAAGGAAACGTTAAATGTTACAGAAGGAAATAGTAAAAAGCAGAAAGCTGGGGAAAAAATTTTATACCAAATTTCTCTGATTTATGGCTTCTTTACTCAGATGTATAGAGAACAGAGTCAAATTTATAAGAATACAAGTCATTCCAATATTGATCTGCATCTAAGCAGGCAGTTTTCAGACAAATAAAGCTATATGAAAAAAATGTTATAAATCACTATTGATTAGAGAAATGCAAATTAAAACAACTCTGAGGTATCAGCCTGCACCTATCAGACTGGCTTAATGTGACAGAAAAGGCAAATGGTAAATGTCAGAGGGGTTGTGGAAAGTTGGGACACTAATGCATTGTTGGTGGAGTTTTGAACTGATCCAACTATTCTGGAGAATAATATGGAACTGCTTCCAAAGGGCTATTAATCTGTGCATACCCTTTCACCCAGGAATACCAATGCTAAATTTGCATTTCAAAGAGATTTAAAAAAAGGAAAGGGACCTATTTGTACCTATTCATTCATTCCTTCATTTATTTATAGCAGCTCTTTTTGTGGTGGCCAAAAATTTGAAATTGAGGGGATGCTCATTAATTGGGGAATGGCTGAACAAGTTGTGGTGTATTCTTGTAATGGGATACTATTATGCTATAAGAAGTGATGAGCAGGATGCTTTCAGAAAACCTGGAAATACTTACATGAACTGATTCAGAGTGAACATATCCAGGAGAGCAGTGTATATAGAGTAAAAGCAATGTTGTATGCAGCTGTGATTTATTCTCAGCAATACCCAAGAAATGCTATCCACCTCCAGAGAAAGAATTGATGAAGTCTGAATGCAGATTGAAGCATACTATTTTCACTTTCTTTTGTGTGTGTGTGGTCTCTGTTTTCTTTTGCAATCGAAATATGATTTGCATGATTGTGCATATTTAGTTGTATCAAATTGCTGTCTCCTGGAAGGAGTAAAGGAGGGATTTAGGAAAAGAATTTGGGATTCAAAAAAAAAAATTAAAGCATGTTAAAATTGTTTCTGCATGTAATTAAAAAAATAAAACATTCAAAATAAAAAATACATAGAAGAGAATAGAAGGAAGTTTAGAAAAGGACAAGAAGTTTTATTACTATAGTGTTAGATTTAATGTTCATTTTAAACCGTGTAACAGAATGTTCATTTCATATACAATATTCATTTCTGTTCTTTATTGAACTGTTTATTCTTGTTCATGAATTATGCTTGTTCAAAAAAAACCTTTCTTAATTAAAAAATAAAATTAATGGACTTAAAAAAGAAGTCTGCATCTAGTCAGATCTATATAAACAAAAATAGATGATGGAAAATTTCTGCATTGACTTTTTTCCCCTATGATATAAGGAATCATTGTGTACATTTCAGATAAAAATATACCAAGGGATCCATGCTCAGACCAAAATTGTCTGGATTAAATAGACTCTTCTGGAATCTTCCAAACAACTATTTCCCAGTTCACATTGGTGTGAAATAAATGACAAGTCATGTCCAGTAAGTTTGAGTACAAGGCTGAATAAAGAGTAGTGATTTGGGGAGGAGCATTGATATACCCCATGTGCTCTCATACTAGATATATGGACTATTGAAAAATTGTTCTCTTCCAAACAAGCAGTAAGTATTATTATATAATTACTGAGACCATAGCAACTAATAATAATTATGAGGAATCACTGCAATTACTAAAATCACTACAATTAATGGGATGACTATGCTGACACAATAGCAAAGACACATACCAGATAATGTAATTAGATGGCACTTTCTTAAGCTTCTAGCCTTTAACATTATAACATTCTACAACTCTGATTAAATAATTTTCTATCTGCTGTTAAACTCCCTCCTGGGCCATTTGCATTGCATAAAAAAAATCCCAGGAGGATGCAAAGAAGCACTAAGATTTGGGAGTTATCTGTCATTTTTATTATCTCCTATTTAATTTCTTCTGCCCCCTTTTTGGGGGGCAAATAATAACCATAATAAGCTCTAAATTTTTTATATATGTTAATAATGATGATAAGGATAGCTAGCATTTATATGGCATATGCTGTGTGCCAGACACTGTACTAATTACTTTACAAATTAGCATCTCATTTATCCTCACAACAACCTACTGTTATTATCCCCATATTATGGTTGAGGAGACTGAGGCAAACAGAAGTTAAGTGACTTACTTAGGGTCTTATCACTAACAAGTGTCTAAAGCTAGATTTCAACTCATATCTTCCTCACTCTAGGTCCAGTGCTCTATCCATTGTGCCACCTAACTGCCTCACTATTTATGTTAGTTGGTTTTAACTTGTTTTTATATTTTACTTAAAGAGATCTATATATCATTTAAAAGGAACCCTCAATTTAGAAAGTTGGGACATTTTAGATGCATTTTTTCTCCCCAAAATTCTCAATCATATCACATACTTACTGCTGTTGGGACTCTCCAATGCCTTTATTTTATCCTGAGGGAAACATGTGAAGCACTACATCTGAAAGAAATATTTCTTAATTCTAGTGTATATTACTGCTAAATAAAATGCTTTCTTTGGTCAGAATTAAGCAGAATGCTGTAATTTATCTGAAGGCATCCTGCAGAGTAAATGAAAGGTGACTATTAAATTTGAATGTCTGTCCAGCACTGTAAAAAGTATGTTTCTGGCTGTGTTTGTAGAATGGTGTTCTTCAGACCATTTTGGATGCTCCCCCAAATCAGTTTGTTTTTGCCTGCATTTGTAAAAACTAATTTAAAAAAGTGATTTAGCTGTCAAAAGCAAGGAAATTATGAGTTACTGTGATAACCAAGATGATTTTCCTCCCCTCTCTTTTTTTCTGTTTTTGCTTTCTTAACAATTTTTCTTCAAACTAGCTCCCTGCAGTACAGTTGCTATCAAATATGCATTGAGGTGTCATCTCCATGTAAAGTCTCAGTTTTTATACTCATTCATCTGTATTAAGTGAGTAGCAATGTCAGCTCAAAGTAAACTGGCATAAAAACAGCCTCTGTTAACAATTTTTGCTGTGATTCTACTCAGCTTTGGATAACAGGTGGATATGTTTCATAACAGAGGCAATTAGAGGATGGTAAGCTTTTTCCCACTGCCTGCTTAATCAGAGAATGAAAGACTGTAGCTCCTGGGACATGTGGAAGGGACTACCTCCATCAAACCTTTTTTTTTTTTTTTTTTTTTTTTTTTTAGGAGCTGGGAGGGCAGGGCAACTGGGGTTACGCGACTTACCCAAGATCACAAAGCTAGTAAGTGTTAAGTGTCTGAGACCGGATTTCAAACCATTTTTTTTTAAAGTTGCTGGAATGAAAAAGCTGACCTTCAGGCATAGATACTTACTGTACTGATTAAAATATAAAGCTTTTGGAAAGACTGAGGAGGTTAAAATCTATTTTCTTTGTTAAATTTAACTACAGATCTTTCTGATCCTATGAAAGTCTACCAAACCAGCAACTATCTGATAAGAATAGAAACTCTGTGTACAGAAATGTGCACAACAGATCCATATAACTATTTACACAAAGCCTATGATATGTACTGCATATTCATTTGAAATTTTAGAAAAGAATCGCAGAGCAGAAACTTTAATTCTTTGTAATCTGAGTTCTTTTTACAGCCCAATTTTTTTTTCATAATTGGGTATACAAAAGCCTTCTTAAATGTCAAAGTAATCCAAAAAAATGCTCTACCCTACATCCTTTATTGTCTTCTGAGGTAGGAAGAGAAATAATTTTTCCCTAAATTTTGGAATGGATTTAACATTGCTCTAATTCTAGATCTGTGATTTCACCAATACAGAGAAATCCATGAGAACAGACTTTCTGTTAAAGAACAATGACTTCTGCAATTTTGTCTTAAAGAGTTTGGGACACAGAGAGGTCAAGTGAGGGTTATATAGCCAGTAAATATTAGATGTATGTCAAGTCGTTCTGATTTCAAAGCCAGCTCTCAGTTTCTATACTGCCTCTAGAATTTGATGTTGCATTTCACAAGTGATCTAGATAAAAATAAAATAGCTAGATTTAAAATAAAGCAAGATTAGGGGACTACGGAAACCTCAGGGGAACTTTACGTGTGTTCTAGCTCTTTTCTGAGGGATAGTCACTTGGGCTCTTTGGAAAGGGTAGATAACTTGGTAATGACACAGATTCCTCATTAGTCCAAAGAATTCCCAGGAGTGGAGTTTTTTTTTCTTTAATACAATAGCTACAAATTAAAACAACTTTTTAATTCTGCCTTACATCCACTAGATTGGCAAAAAAGACAAAAAGGGAAAGTGAAAATTGTTTGAGGGACCTTGGGAGGATAGACATTGTAACACCGTTGATGAAACTGATTTAACCTGTCCATACTCTTTGATACAACAATACCATTTCCCGGGAAATTCCTCCAAAGAAATTTTTTAAGAAATGTTAGGAAAGGGTGTACATGTATTAAAATATTTGTAGTAGAAGTTTTTGTTGTAGCAAGGAATTGGGAAGAGAGGAGGAAGGTGTCCTTCAAGTGTAGAATGATTGAAGAAACTATGCTATGAGAATGTATATACATATATATATATATATATATCCAGAATAAAATATAATTGAGAAATGTTTAATAAAATAAGTAGAAATATAATAGAACAGAGCCAATGTTAATTTATGGTTTTCTAAGTCAATATGCAGCTTGCAGAAGTTGGTTTCTCTTTGGGTTTGACAATACTGCTCTAGAGCCTGAAAAGGCTTGGGTGAATCTACATCATATGATGCCCTGGGCAGCTAGATGGTGCAGTGGATAGAATTCCAGGCCTGGAGTAAGGAATACTCATCTTTCTGAGTTCAAATCTAATCTCAGACACTAGCTGTGTGACCCTGGGCAAATCACTCAACACCATTTGCTTTAGTTTACTCATCTGTAAGATGATCTGGAGAAGGAAATACCAAGCCACTCCAGTATCATTGACAAGAAAACCCCAAATGGGTTCACAGAGCCAAGACAGAACTGAAAATGACTTGAACAACACAAACGTGATGCCCTGGCCCCACTTTCTTAGGACCAGGTCTGCCCTGAACTTTTCCAGGTTTGTCTTTGAAGGTTCTAGAGCAAATTGAGGAATTGAGGTGTTCCTTTTCTACAGTCATTGGCTTGAGCTTCCTCAGCCTGTGTTCAGCTACAAATGTTACAAGCCTACGACTTTTACCAAAGTTCCATTTAACCACTTTATATAAATGAGCTTTTGTAAGAGAATATTTACTTTAAAAATATACCAAGGACAAGCATATAAACATTTCACCAAGTACCTCCAGAGCATATTCTTTCCTATACCACCTGAATCTCTGGGGGAGTAGGCTCAAATTTTAGTTTCATTTCTTTATAGCAGTGGTCCCACCAACTCCATGTCCAGTAATATTATGATTCTCCATTAAGTACTTTTGCAAGGTTGGATTCCCAAAAGTCACTTGGGAAGATTGCTTTTTTGTCCCCAGGGCATTGATGCTGCACTGACTATACAACCCAGACTGAATTTGGACTCCCATGTTGCCATGGCTTACTATCCTAACCTTTGAAACTCCCAGGGTGGAAGACCCCACTCTCTTCATCTGGAAAGGAAAAGAATAAACAAAAAGATCAAGGACTTATCATCCCAGAGTAGAAGGTACTAAGGCCTTTCCCCTTATAGCATAATCTCTCACTGGATGATTATGAATGAAGGAATCACTGAATGAAAATAATAGCACCAGCCAAAACTGACTTGAGCCTTTTGGAAACTATCATTTTGATAGTTCTAGCAACATGAGCCGATCAAAAAAGTTCCTCCCAACCATGTGGTTACCCAGCTGTACCCAGTTACAGAATTGTTCACATGTGCAACATAGTCTCTCTAAGACACTTCCTTTACATGTCATCACAATAATCCTGGGAGTGCACTTCAGATTGTAAACTGTGCACATTGCAGCGAGCAGATGGTAACTTTTATTGCAATAAAAATACATATACATACGTATATACATGTCACACACAAATCTGTACATATATCTATATCTTTCTATATATGTATGATAGTTGTAACTGTATGCTTAGAAAGGAAAAATACTCTCCACATAATAGCTTATGTTATCTATAACATGGACACCAAATATCCTATTGCCCTAGAATTAAAGTGTACCTGAAAGGAAAGCATATACAAAATAAATTGAGAGTTACACTATGAATTAATAGAATTTCAGTGTTATTTGAAAATGGGTTGTTTGTTTTCCTGTGGGGAAGCATTCTAAATCCCAATACAATAGCCTACAAAATGAAAATCTGGCATTAACTTTTTTTAAAAAACATTAACTTTTTAAAGCTGAAGTTCCTAGGCTCTTATGAAACAAAAGATGCTAACAAAAATATCTATCTGGGTGTATTGTACAATTATAGGTCTAACTGTACATACAAAGTGGTGTATAACCTACAACATATATCAGACTAATTCACTCAGTGTAGAAAGCCAACATGACTAATTCAGGCTCCCAAAGTCACTTTTACCTTCCCCTAAAGTATATCTCTTTGACCTGAATTATATGGAATAATTCCATCAAATGTCTCCATTTTGCTTGTAGAGGTTCACCTTTAGGACTCTCAGGAATCCATTTTAATTTTTCAAATTATGATATTCATAGTGACACAAAACATTTCCTATGTACACTTTATTTCCATAGCAATATGTATTTCTAACAAAAAAAAAGTACAGGAGAGTTCAGACAGTTTTATTTCTTGGCTTGGATTTTGTCTCAGTGTTTTCAGAAAAACTGAATAAAGATGTCTCCATTTTGCAATGAAAGATTCAATTACTTTTAGAATGCTGTGTAAACATCTCTAGATGAACAATCTTAGCAAATATATTATGATTCAACAAGAATTTATGTGACACTTGTTTTCTTGCTTCAACAGCAACCCATTTTCCTTAGCTTGAACTGCCGCTAGCACTGAATTTTTGGCAGGCAGCCAAACAACCTCTGTTTCAAAATGAAACTGATACCATCTGCTCCAGTATTGCAATATATTCCACATCAGGTCAAAAGCAGGAAGCTAGTAGTATTAACATCATACTAATCTGTAAAGACATTTTCAGTAGGCTAGATAGTCTAGTGTTGAACAGAGCTTTAAAAATTAGCAACATCAGTAATTGTCAGATTACTGATTATCCAGCAGTGGATATTTGTGGAGCATTCTAAGATGATAATAGGTTGTTGAGAAAAGGAGAGGGTTAAGAAGAAAGGAAGGGAGGAAGGAAGAAAAGATGGGAGGAAGGGAGAGATGGAGGAAGGGAAAAAATGGAAGAATGAAGGAGGGAGGGAAGGAAAGAAGAGAGGAAGAGACCTAAGAAGGGAAAAAGCAATGAATGAAGTCCTTGGTCCCAGAGAAAGAGACAAAAAGTCGTGGGTTATCCATGAAGCTACAGGTTATTCCAAATTTTGATGGCTTTGAGAGAGACTTACATAGAGAAGCCAAAGTTCTCAGAAACCTTGTAGGAAAAAAACAAACTTCTGGACTTCATCTTGGCTACCTAAGTGCAGCATAGAATGATGAGTGACTGTGATTACTTGACTGATAGCTATGAGAAAGGAGTTAACGGGGTGGGGATGGCACTGATACAGTGATAAAATTAAAATGTGAACATGGAGACTCAAACTGGTCTGAAGCTTCTGCAAGTAGGTCAGGAAGAAACAGCAGAGGTGTGGTCTGTATAACACACAGTAACCAGTCAAGTCATCTTTTTAGTTTCCTTTCCTTCTGGGAACATAGCCTGTGTAACCCCACTTCCTGTTCCTTATTTGCTTGTCTTACCACTTTCTTCCATTCCCTTTTTTCTTCTAATGAAAGGAAGGTTGGAGGTGTGGGAAAAAAAATAAAAGGATCCCAGTACTACCATCTACAGTGTTTTTGCATTCTGTAATTGGAAGCTTGTACCTTTAAAAGCTTATTTGTGCTTCTATGGTACTCAAAGTTGCTAGTGAACTATATATCTATTTACTATGATGTTTGTCAAAGTGTTTATGTGCAAGGTTTGAGACTACAAGAGAACTTAACCCAAAAAGAAAAAAAAGATTTTCCTTAGATCAAGTTGGGAAGGGAACAGATGAGCTGATGAGGGGAATTTCTGCTATTTTACTAATATGACACAACAGGAGAGAAGTTAGAAAGAGGGAGACAGAGCATATAAATTAGAGTTACTTTGACCTTTACTCCATGAAAGCAAAAAGAGAGAAATGCACTAGGAATGTTGGTTTTTTGCTGTCTGGAGAATGATAAATTATAGTTAAGGTGTACTCACTTGCAATTTAACTAAAGCTTACATTGCTATCATCCTTTCCCCCCCACTAACTTTTGTTTCTTGAAGCATTATTTAAATTCCTTTCAATGCCAGTTGAATGAATTTTGTATGATTTCCAACTGTGACTGGTGCTGTCTATGTGTGACAGTATGCCTCTGTGTAGACTCTTTCCCTTCTGTTTAGTAAGAACCAGAGGCAGGGGCAGCTAGGTGGTGCAGTGAATAGAACAAGGGCCGTGAAGTCAGGAGGACCTGAGTTCAAATCCGGCCTCAGATACTTGACATACTTACTAGCTGTGTGACTTTGGGCAAGTCACTGAACCCCAATTGCCCTCGCACCCCCCCCCCCGCAAAAAAAAAAAAAGAAGAACCATAAGCAGCACCTAATAAAGACAAGGTATAGAGCTCCTAGTTCTACATTTGTCAGTTACTCTATTCCTAGCTCTCTAACAAGGTATCAGGCTATACTTTAGGCCTACATTACAACCTCCATTCACCAGCAAGATGCTAGTGATAGCATAATTTAACCTATATAAATAGTAAATGTATCATTTTTTCATACTGCCTTCTTTATTTGATTTTTGCTCAAACACTCAGAAATATGCTGTGTAGAGATGTGTTGCAGTTAAAAGAGTTTGAAGTTGTCTCTTTGGAAATTACTCTCAAATGTGTAAGGAACTTAATTTTTGATTATTAAAATATTATTATTAAATTATTAAAATACATCTGTCTTAGTCTCCCCTTTTGTTGTATGAAGAGTTTTTCAATTACTTAAGTATATTTAAAACACTAAAATAATAGACTCTGCCAAAAGGTTAATCATTACCTCATTACCCAAACTATTGGAAATTCAGTTTAATGTGACAAATGTCTGAAAGCCAGAAAACCAATTAAATTGTTATACTTTTAGAAACAACATGGTGCATAATATAGAGAGGTCTTTGCTCATATACTCTGCCAGTGAGTTTCCAAACTGCGCGAATTTAGGCAGACTACTTTCTCATGATTTTATTTTTATTGTGTCACAGATTTTAGGCATGTGTATTTAAATCTTTCCTTGACCCCTTTAATTCTATTTAAGGCTGTTTAAAATGATTTTTGAAAAGTCAGAAGGTGTAGTTTAGTTTTGGGGAAATTTTAGTCTTTAGATTATTACAATGAAAAATATTTGAAGGTGTCATAGACATCATTTATAACATTTTTATCAATGTAGCTCTGACCTTCTCTAGGGAACTCACATCTAACTAGAAAATGAAAGAGTATTTCAGTTTCCTTTTGCCTATTCACCTCATTTTTATGTTCCTTCTAAAATTGCTTATTTGGGAGCACTTCTTCCATGTTGTGTCTTATTTGGAATGTTAATTACTTTCAAAGATTTTTTGAGAGTAGCACAGGGGAAAAACAATATTTAATCTGTAGAACAGAAGGACATGATATTTCGACCAGCATCTCATCCAAATTAAATTTAAATATTTATTGAACACACATATCTATTCAGAACTGGTCTAGATGCTATAGATGGAGAAGGAAAAAGAGGAGAAGTGAAGGAGAAGAAAGAGGAGCTTGAGATAAAGATGGCATAGGCTCTGCTCCTCAGGAGATTCTAGATTTTCAGGGTGATAGAGTGAAAAGACTGGATTCTAGTCCTTATTCTGCTGCTGCTTGACTTCGAGTTGGGAAAAGGCACATAAAATTGTAGGCCCCAGTGTCCTCATTTATAAAAGGATAAAATTGATTTTTTCAGACCTTGCTACCATGATACTACTCAGCAAAGATTTGAAATGAAAAGAAATCAAATGAACATATAATCAATAAAATAAAAAGAAAATTTCAGTAAACTATTCCATGCTATTCAGGACTGCACAAAAATGTGACCAGAAGTTTTCTAGCATGCTGATTTGAAATGTATCATGGTGGGATGAAGCCAATCCAGTATGGCTAAATAAGTAAGTCAGAGATATCTCAATACTTGCACAGTTGAAGCCTCAACGAGTAACAAAGTCAACTGAAAAGACTCTGGGTTGAGTGGCATCCTTGAGGAAAACTGAAACCATTCCATCTTCAATGTCTTGTAAAAGCCTTAGGAGGAGACAAAGCTAGATTTGTGTCTAAGTACTCATGGAAATGGAGATTCAAATAGCTAAGGTATCCCAAGCTGGGGATTCTACCAGGAAGACTATAACTATCATGGTCTCCTATATCCTGTCAGGGATATAGATAGCAGATCCTCTCTTTTCCTAGATCTATTCTGAAGCATCATGGTTCACAACACCCCTGTTGTCATTGTGAGAGAATAGAGATTAACTTGGGTCACTCCTTGGGAAGAAGATCTTTATGAGTTTCAGAGATCCAAAATATTCATCCTCTGGTTGCCAACACTCTGGAGATCAGTCTTATCAGTGAATTTACTAAAGCTTGTTTTGTGCTAAGACAAAAGACATATAGTCCATTACTGAATCCATATCTAGCTGACATGTCATACATATCAGACATTCCATTGCTTACATTTTACAGTCATTAATAAAGCAAGGTCAACTTTATAACTTACTGAAACATAGAACAGGATTTAAGTGTTATAAAAATTTATTATGACAACATTTTTCATTTGAAAATTCTTTCCATTGTTTCTAATATTAGAAGCAAATTAGGCTAAGTACTCAATAATATGAATGTAAAGGTAGAGGAAGTTGATGAAATAAATCACCCTAATCTGAGGGTCAGGGTGATGGAGTGAAGCCAGCATTTTTGCCAAACTGTCCCAAACTGTCCCTTATCTATAACAGCTTTAAAAAAAATGTGCCAAAATGAATTCTGAGTGGGAAAGTCAACAAAAGATCAGTTATTTTTCTAGTGCATGGCAGTTAAGGAAGACAGAAATGTCTCTGAATGTTGGGAGCATAGCACACCATGGCAGAAGTGTCATTTGCTCTGGGGTAGTAGCAGTACTCAGGTGTAGTAAAGGGACTGAAGAATGAGAAAGAGATCCCAATGGACCTCTGAACTAGCACTGGGCACAGGATTAGGTAATATTTGACAACTCTGTCATCCGTTACCCCATTCTGGGTCACTCCTCCAGGGAAGACAGGAGCCATCATAGTTGCAAGGGAATAGGAGCCCTGCCTGTGTAAGGAGTAGAGCCCAAACAAGAGGACAGTGACCAGACTTTTCCCCAGATCACACCACTTTGAAAGCAACACAAACTCACAGGTTAGTCATGAGAACAAACCCCAAAATCTGAAATAGTTTTAGAAAGAAATTTATGAGGCTGGGAAGTGACAGCATGGGGGGCGCAGAGGCAGGCTGGGAAGAGGCCTGATCAACTCGGAGGGCAAGTCATCACACCAACCACAAGGGCCACTACCAGGCCTATCACCAAAGGGCTGGGACTAGAAAGAGCAAGGTAAGAACCAAATCAGGGCCCCTGTCCTGGACAGCAAATACTCCTGGGACTACCACTCCATAGCCCAGAAATTTAAAAAAAGCCCCTACCAGGGCCTCCAAGGACCAGGATGGCAGAGTGAACCCAGCCTGCACCAATTCCCCCAGCCCTCTGAAAACATAGTGACTATTGCCCCAGGGCAAAACCCTCAACAGTAAAGTCTTGGGAAATCTAGAGGAAAGGCATGGCTAGGGCCCTGCCTCAAAATGGGTAGAAAGGAGACTACAAAGACTCTGGAGTCCTACTATCCTCAGAGGTAGGAAACAAACTCAGAGGGAGACAAGGTGTACTCCACACCCGCAGCCGGAACAGCAACAGGAATTGTGTCCCAAGCATAGAAAGCTCTCCTAGATGAGCTCAAAAGGAACTTTGAAAACAAAATGAGAGTGATAGAAGACAAAATGAGTAATTCTTTTAAAATAAAAATTGCAGAATTAGAAAAACATTATCATGGAGAAAACAGCTCCTTAAGAAGAAAAGTGTATGATATGGAAAAGGAGCTCCAAAAACTAACCAAGGAAAATGATTTGTTAAAAACTAGAATCAACCAAATTGAAACAAATAACTCTATGAGAAACCAAGAATTAGTCAAATTAAACAACAAGAATGAAAAATTAGAAAAAGAGGTAAAATATCTCAATGGAAAAATAACTGACCTGGAAAACAGGTCCAGGAGAGATAACCTGAAAATCATAGGCTTACCAGAAAATCATGATGAAAAAAATGAGCCTGGACAACATTTTCCAAGAGCTCATTAAGGAAAACTGCCCTGAGATACTAGAACCTGAGGGTAAAATAGAAATCGAGAGAATCCACCAGATTGGGAAAGAGATCCCAAATTGGAAAGTCCTCGAAATGTTGTAGCCAAACTCCAGAACTACCAGGTAAAAGAGAAAATAGTTCAAGTGGCCAGAAAGAAACAATTCAAATATCAAGGAACCACAGTGAGGATTGCACAGGATTTGGCAGCCTCTACACTGAAAGATCGGAGGCAGTGAAATTCAATTTTCCGCCAAGGCAAAAAAGCTTGGGTTACAACCGAGGATCACCTACCCAGAGAGACTGAGCATATTCTTCCAGGCAAAGGGATGGTCATTCAATGATATAACAGATTTCTAGACCTTCCTGATGAAAAAGCCAGAGCTCAATGGAAATTCGACCTCCAATTATGAGATGCAAGAATGACATAGAAAGGTAAACAAGGAAAACACACACACACACACACATACACATACACACCTTATTATTTAATAAGAGCAAACTATTTATAGACAAGTAGAGGGTATGAGTATATATTACACAAAATGACGATTAAAAAAATCTTATTAAGGGCTACAAAGGGACTGCAATGGAAGAAGAGAAATGAATGAAGTGGAAAAGGGTAAATTATGCCACACAAAGAGGCATAAAAACAATATAGCAGAGGAAAAGAAGGGAGGGAGATGAGTATCATATGAGTTTTTCCCTCATTGGGTCTGGTGCAAGGAGAGAATAATAACCAGTTAAGCATAGGACTCTATGGAGAAGAGACTCAAAAAAAAAACCTGACTAATGCCTAATGTGAAAGTATTTGCAGATACTACACTTGATTGTATGCCGCCATGGGGATTAGGGGGGAGGGAGAGAAAATTTGAAGCTCAAGGAATTGTGGTAATGAATCTTGTAAACTAAAAGTAAACAAATTAATAAAGACCAAAAAAAAGGTAACAAAAAGAAAGAAATTTGTTAGTCATTTGCTAGAGAAGAGCAGTATGGCTTCCTCTTGTGTAGGCTCTGGAAAGTTTACATTATATAGGATTTAGGCAAGGGTACCCCACACATGGACCACTATTCAGTTAAGCAATTTTGCCAAGAGGGAAATTTGAAAGCAAGATGAATTGAGATTGATATAAGCAAATGTAGAAATTAAATAAAATTTAGGTAAAGTCAAAACATAAGACCCAAAACACAATCTTGGGTACACCCCAAACTGCACCTGTGTAAGGGGATAAAAACCAATGTTTTTAGTGGATCCAGGCCCTTAGTGAACCCAAAATTTCTTGTAGCCATCTTCAGTATTCCTCAAGAAATACTGAGGTCAGGGTAGCCAGGTCATGCAGTGAATAGAGCACCAACCCTGGAGTCAGGAGGAGCTGAGTTCAAATCCAGCCTTAGACACTTTACACAATTACTAGCCATGTGACTTTGGGCAAGTCACTTAACCCCAACTGCTCTCTAAAAACAAAAAAAAAAAGAATTGCTGAGGTCAGGGTTACATAGGGGGTTCAAACAATCTCTAGTGACATAAATTTCAATTCATATAATGTTAATAAATGATAAAAAAAATAATCAACAATCCCAATGAGCTATGAAAGCAGCGGAAGGACATAAAGACAACACCTCAGGCCAATCACACTTCACATCCAAAGTGAGCAGAAACTAACTTTACCATAATTTTCAGTCAAGAAATAGGATAAGAAATGCAATAAATAATAAAAACCCCCAAAGCTACTATGATAATAAGCAAATTCAAGACAAACTCAGAATAAAAACGACTTGAAAATATCTACAACCAAAGCAGCAAAGAAAAATGCAAATTGGACAAAAACTCAGCAAGAATTCTTAGAAGATCTAAAGAATGAAATAAAAAAGCCAATTTTTTTTTCAAAAATTCAATAATAGCAGTAGATGAAAAATTAAGAAAAGAAATAAGTGCTAGGCAAAAAATATGGAAATAGGATTAACAGAAGCACACACACAAAATTGAAGAAAATAAACTCCTTAAAAATATGAATTAGCTAAATGATAAAAGAGGTACAGAATCTCACTGAAGAAAATAACTCTTTAAAAATTAGAAGTGGCCAAATGGAAGGTAGTGAATCCATGGGACATCAAGAACAATGGAGAGAAAAGAATGAAATGAATACAAGAAAATATGGAATATAAGAAAACAACAGCTTTCCACCAGCTCCGCCATATTCCAGTGAGTTGCCAAAATGATGAACACAAAAGGAAAAAGGAGAGGGATATGACACATGTTTTTGAAAACATGGTGTTGTCCCTTTGGCTACATATATGCAAATGTACAAGAAAGGCGATATTGTAGATATCAAGAGTATGGGCACAATTCAGCAAGGAATGCCCCACAAATGTTACCATGGCAAGACTGGATGAGTCTATAAAGTTACTCAACATGCTCTAGGCATTGTTGTTATCAAACAGATTAAGGGCAAGATTCTAGCCAAAAGAATCAATGTGTATATTGAGCATATTAAGCATTCCAAGAGCAAAGATAGCTTCCTCCAGTGGGTAAAGGAAAATGATCAGAAGAAGGAAGCCAAAGAAAAAGGCACTTGGGTTCAACTGAAACTCCAGCCTGCTCCACCCAGAGAAGCACACTTTGTGAGAACCAATGGCGAGGAACCTGAGCTGTTGGAACCAGTCCTCAATGAATTCATGGCATAATTGACTTAAAAAAAGAACAATAAAAAAAACCTTGGATTATGGAAAAAAAAAAAAAAAAAGAAAAACAACAGACCCAGAAAATAGAAAATGGAGTGATAATTTAAGAATTCTTGGACAGACTGAAAACCATGATAAAAAAAGACCCTTGACATCACATTTCAAGAAATTATAAAGGAAAACTACACAGGACAAAGTAGAAATTGAAAGAATTTGTCAATCACCCCCTGAAAGAATTTCGAGAATAAAAACTCCAATGAATATTTACAGCTGAATTCCAAAGTTCACCTTTAAAGGAGAAGATACTTTAAGCTTCCAGAAAGAAATAATTTATAGGCTCACACATGATTCAGAAGCTATGACTCTAAAGAAACAGAAGAATTGGAATATGATATTTCAGAAGACCAAGTGTCTAGAATGAGAACCAACAATAGCCTACTGAGCAAAGTTGAGTGTAATCCTGCATTGGAAAAATACACACAGACACACACACACACTAGAATGGGAAGGGGCAAGGAGAAAAGCGGAATAATAAAAGGGAGGGCAGATGAAGGAATTCAGTGGTCTGAAGCAAAACCAACCTTTGAGGAGTGACAAGATAAAAAGAGAAGATAAACAGACGGAAATTGTATGGAAGTTCACACTTACTAGTCATAACTGAGAATGAGAATGGAATAAAGTCATCCATAAAATGCACATGGATAACAGAATGTATTAGAGACTAGAATCCAACAATATGTCTTCATATTGTCAATATATGTCAAGAGACACATTTGAAACAGAAAGACACAGAATTAAAATAAGAGGCTGGAACAGAATGTATTATGATTGAGCTGAATTAAAAAAAAAAGTTAGGGGTAGCAGTTATCTCAGAAAAAGCAAAAGCAAAAATAAACCTAATTAAAATAATCAGGGCAACTATATTTTGCTAAAAAGTACCATGGATAATGAAGTAATATAATAATAAGCTCATTTCTCAAATATATTGTGAAAGGAGTCAAATTTATAAAAATAAAAGCCATTTCCCAACTGATAAATGATCAAAAGATATGAATAGGCAGTTTTTAGAAGAAGAAATCAAACCTATCTATAGTCATATGAAAATATGCTAAATCACTATTGATTAGAGAAAGGCAAATTAAGACAGCTCTGAAGCGCCCCATCACACTTATCAGACTGGCTAATAGAAATGATAAATGTTGGAGGGGATGTGGGAGAATAGGCACACTAATAAACTGTTGGCAGAATTGTGAATTGGTCTAGTCATTCTGGAAATTGATTTGGAACAAGGCCCAAGGGGCTATAAAACTGTATACCCCTTGATCCAGTAATAGCACTACTAGTTCTGTACCCCCAACAAGATCAAAGAAAAATAAAAGAATTCATATGTATAAAAATATGTATAGAAATTTTTTTTGTAGTGCCAAAGAATTAGAAGTGAGGGTATGCTCTTCAGTTGAGGAATGTCTGAACTAGTAGAACACTATTGTGCTGTAAGAAAGGTGAGGCAGATGGTTTAAAAACAAAACATGGGAAGACCTATATGATCTGACGCAAATGAAGTGAGCAGAACCAGAAGATCATTGTACACAGTAACAGCAATACTACCATCATTACATGGTCAATTTGGAAAGACTTAGCTGATCTGACCAATAGAATGATTGAAGACAATTCCAAAGAATTCAAGATAAAAAAATGCTATTCACCTACAGAGAGAGAACTGATGAACTGAATACTAATTGAAATTTAATTTTTTACTTTCTTTTATTTTGTTTCTTTTTTGTGATATGGCTAATACAGAAATATGCTATTGAATGAACTTAATAAAAGCAGTTATGAGTACATCCTATATTTACATAGTTGTTTTAAAGTTGGAGCATAAATAAAAAGTACTTACCCCAAACTCCCAGCACTCCTAAAAATTACTATCTAGGATATGTCTCAGATGTTCTAACACCTTATAAAGTTCAGATGAAGACAGTACCTGCAAACTGCAATCCTTTTCCACAAGTAGAAGTGCTATAGAGATGTTGTAAAATTAATGAATGAAAGTGATGTATAGCACAAAAATTGAGGTGCAACTTTAGAATTATATTTGTGTTTTAACCTACACAGATTTAACCTAAGGCAAATTTCTTGCCGTCAAAATCAAACTTTTCATTTGTGAGTAAAGCTGATTCCATATTTTCTATGCTCTAAGTTAAGCGGGTAGGGAATAAGCTTCCCTGAGTCAGATGGTACTGTCACATTTCTGAGAAGGCACAAATCTCCTAAACTGCACAGAAAAAAGAAAATTACCAATAAGCAGATCCAGAGCAAGAAGCCATGACACAAACAACAACAAAAAGCCCAGCATAGGAACTTTCTCAACCCTAGTCCCTTATCCTCTTATGGAAGATCATAGATATATAGAATAACTATGCAATGGAGCTACTAAAAGACTCACTGGTGTGAGACATAAATGGAAGGAAGGGAGTGTGGGAGGAAGGGAGAGAGGAAGGGAGAGAAAGGAAAAGGGGGAAAAGGGAGAGGAGGAGGGAGAAAGGAAGGGAGGAATGTACCCTTTCAAAATGTAGCCCCGTGTTGGAATGCATGGAGATCGAGTTGCTTTCATAGTACTCCACTAGCTGCTGAAGTTTAAAACTACGTGACAACCTCTGGAATAGTTCAAAGAGGAATAAAGTAAAGAGAAAAAGGAAGCAGTGTTTGAGTTCAGTGTGTATCCTCCATCTTGGGAACCTGTGGGGAGTTGTATGCAACCAGGCTCTTCCAGAGAAAGTAGGATGACTAATTGTCATAGTTTCATTGTAGACTTATGCCCATATTAAGAATGATGAGGTGCTGTGGTCTTGATGGCTTCATTTGTTGAGCCTAAACCTTCAGAGACATTCTTACTTTCCCTTTCCTAAGCCCTTTCTAAGCAGAGAAGTCATTTCCTGCTCTTGGTTGCTGTAGTTCAGATGGACTTTGCTTTTCTCCTGTGCTTTCTGTTGTCTTTTGGAGCTATGATTTATCTCACATTTATATATATATATATATATATATATATGAAAATAGATCTAACTTTGGTTTGTGTGGTGTTATTCGGGTGATAGAAGGGAGAGTCAACACATTCTAGAACAAAGTATACTTAGTCAAAGCCTTTTGTGAAAGTTGGCACTGGGCTGGGAAAGGGGAGAACAGTAGGCTATAGGGAATTCCTATAATAGCCAGTCTGAGGGGATAAGAAAAGAAACAGATGAGTAATCTGAAGCAATACACTTCTTCCAGGTTATCGTTATTCTCAAACCAGAACTCTGGGATAAAGAGGGGATAGGAGAGCAGTTCCTCTATCCTTTGCTACTGTTTGTAGGGGGAGGGGAAAGGAAGTGCTCTCCTCTCATAATCCACCTACATTTTTTCCTCTGGAGAACTTGTTAAATATTTACCAGCACACTTCTGTCTATGTGCCAAGGAAAGTAGAATTTTCTGACATTCAATTTACCTTTCTATTTCTTAACCAGTACCAGATAGTTATGATAATTCCTTCCTTATAATATAGTTTGATATGGAACTGTTTAGCGTTCTCCCTTTCCATTTTTTTCCATTAGTTTCTTTATGCTCTTGACCTTTCATTCTTCCAAATGAATTTTGTTATTATTTTTTCTAACTCAGTAAAATATTTTTTTTGGTAATTTAGTTAGGATGGCATCTAATAAATAGACTAATTCGGTAAAATTGTCATTTTTATTATGTTGGCTTTGCCCTCTCATGAACAATTTATATTTCTTCAATTATTTAAATCTGACTTTATTTTATGAAGAGTGTTTTATAATTGTGTTCATGTAGTTGCTGAGTCTGTTTAGCAGGCATACGCTAAGTTTTTTAATACAGTTCACAATCACTTTAAATGGAGTCTCCCTTACTACTTTTCCTTGCAGGATTTTGTTGGTGCTGTATAAAAATACTGATGATTTGTATGGATTTATTTTATATCTTACTACTTTGCTAAAATTATTGGTTCAACTCACTTTTTAGATGAATGTTTTGCATTTCCCAAATTTCCATCATATCGTTTGCAAAAAGAGATAGTTTTATTACCTTGTTTCCCGTTCTGATTCCTTAAATTTCTTTTTCTTCTCTTATTTCTATTGCTATCATTTCTAAAACAATATTGAATAATATTGGTGATACATATTCTCTTTTAATTACATCTCCATTTATCTCTTTTAATTACATCTATTTTAGTTTTAACTTTTTCTGAGATCGTGATTGCTACTCCTGATATTTTTACATCGACTGAAGCATAATAAAGTCTACTCTAGCCCTTCATTTAAATTCTGTATGTCTCTCATTTTTAATTGTTTCTTGTAAATAAAATATTATCTAATTATGATTTTTAATCCATTGTGCTATCCATTTCTGTTTTGTGGGTGAGTTCATCCCATTCACATTAAAGGTTACAATTACTAGTTGTGTATTTCCCTTAATCCTATTTTTCCTCACTATTTATATTTCTTGTCCAATTTACCTTACCTCTCCTCATGTGTCTAATTTGCTTCTAACCACTACTTTGCCCTCCTCTTCCTTAACCTATCCACCCATCTAATAATTCCACCCTTGTCCCATTCCCTCACCCTTCATAAGTCCCCTCCCCCTATCCCCAAACCCCTTGCCCTCTTATTTCTTTATAAATATAGAAAACTTTTATATCCTTCTAGATAGGTATGTTGTTCCCTCTTTAACCCAATTCTATTGAGAGTAAGGTTCTGGTACAACCAGGCCTCCACTCCTACCTCTGTATCCATTCTTCCTTTCAAACCTCATTTGTATAATTGTCCTTTTTGTATAATTTGTCCTTTGCCAAGTAATGAGGACAGTCATAAGAATACTGACAACATTTTTACATATAAAAAAGTAAACAGTTTGTCCTTGTAGAGTTCCCTATAATTGGACTTTAATGTTTACCTTATGTTTCCTTAACTGTCAAATTTTTCATTGAGTTCTCATCTTTTTGTCACAAATACCTGAAAGTTTCAATTAATTAAATATCTTCTTCCTTTTTTTTTCATTCAGCATTATACTGAACTTTTTTTGGGTAAGTTATTTTATGGTCATAACTTCAGCTCTTTTGCTTTTTGAAATATAATGTTCTAGGAGCAGCTAGGTGGAGCAGTGAATAGAGCACTGTCCCTGGAGTCAGGAGGGCCTGAGTTCAAATCCAACCTCGAACACTTAACACAAAGACTAGCCATGTGATCTTGGGCAAGTCAGAACCCCAATTGCCCTGCCTTCCCCCCTCCAAGAAAAAAAAAGAAATATAATGTTCTGAGCCCTTTGGTCTTTTAATATAAAAGCTGCTAAATCTTGTGTTGTCCTGACTGTAGATTTACAGTATTTAATATTTTTTCTTGTTGCTTATAATATTTTTTCCTTAACTCAAGACTTTTAAAACTTGGCTGTGATATTACTGTAAGTTCTCATCCTTGGGTCTCTTTCAGGTGGAGATCTGAATTTTTTTTCTATTTTTATGTTACCTTTTAGTTCTAGAATTTCATGGCAGTTTTCCTTAATAATTTCTTGTAATGTTTTATCATGACTTTGGTTGACCATACCTTTCAGGCAGTCCAATAATTCTTATCTTGTCTCTCCTCAATCTGTTCTGCACATCAGTTGTTTTTCTAATGAGATATTTCATATTCTCTTCAATTTTTCATTCTTGTGATTTTTTTTTTATTATTTATTGGTATCTTATAATATCATTAGCTTCCCCTTGCTAAATTCTAGTTTTCAAGGAGTTCTTTTCCTCCTTAAGTCCTTGGATCTTTTTTCCCCAATTATTGACTTTCATTTCATAATTTTCTTGATTTTCTTGGGTTGCTCTTATTCCCCCCCCCCTAATTTTTGCTCATCATTCTTTGATTCTTGAAGTCCTTTTAAAGTTTTCCCAAGATTTCTTTTTGGAGGTAATGCTATAAGCAAATTAGGAGGGCAAAGAATAATTTACCTGTCAGATCAATGGAGAAGGGAGAAATTTATGACCAAACAAGAAATAGAGAACATTTTGAAATGCAAAATGAATAATTTTAATTACATTAAATTAAAAAGTTTTTGCACAAAGCCAATGCAGTCAAGATGAGAAGGGAAGCAGAAAGGGAAGCAGGAAACAATTTTCACAGCCAGTGTCTCTGATAAAGGCCTCATTTCTAAAATATATAGAGAACTGAGTCAAATTTATAAGAATTCAAATCATTCCCCAATTGGTAAATGGTCAAAGGGCATGAACAGGCAGTTTTCAGATGAACAAATTAAAGCTGTCTATAATCATATGAGGAAATACTTAAAATAACCATTGATTAGAGAAATAAAAATTAAAACAACTTTGAGGATTTAATTATATCACATCTATCATATTGGCTAACGTGACAAAACAGGAAAATTATAAATGGAAAAGATGTGGGAAAATTGGAATGCTAATGCCTTATTGGTGGAGTTGTGAAGTGGTTCAACCATTCTGGAGAGCAGTTTATAACTATGCCCAAAGGTCTATAAAACCATATCTCAAAGAGATCATAAAATAAGGAAAAGGACCCACATGTACACCAATATTTACAGCGGCTCTTTTTGTGGTGTCAAAGAATTAGAAATTGAGGGGATACCCATCAATTGGGGAATGACTGAACAAGTTGTGGTATATGAATGTGATGGAATTCTCTAGTTTCCTAAGAAATGATGTGCAGGCAGACTTCAGAAAGGCCTGGAGAGACTTACATGAACTGATGCTAAGTAAAGTGAACAGAACCAGGAGAACATTGTACACAGTAACAGCAACATTGTGCTATAACCAGCTTTAATAGACTTACCTCTTCTCAGCAATGCAATTCTCTAAGATAATTCTAAAAGGCTTGTGATAGAAAATGCTATCCATACCCAGACAAAGAACTATAGAGTCTGAATGCATGTTGAAGCATACTATTTTCTCTTTTTTGTTTTTTCTTTTACATGTTTTTTTTTCCTTTTGTACTGATTCTTTTTACACAACGTGACTAATGTGGAAACATGTTGATTATGATTATACATGTATAGCCTATATCAGATTGCAGTGCCATCTTGGGGAGGAGGGAAAAGGGAAAATTTAGAACTTGAAGTCTTATAAAAGTGAATGTTAAAAACTAAAAATAAATAAAAGATCAAACAATTAAAAGAAAAAATTCTTTCTGAGTTTGTGACCATTTGACATTTCTCTTTGGAGTAGGAGTGACTTTTCTTTTTACTTTACTATCTTCCTTTTAATGAGCCTAGATCAACTTTATCCCCATAGTAGCTGTCTATGGTTGACTTCTTTTTCCTTTTCTTATTCATTTTTATTTTTACCTTGTTTTATTTTACTTTTAGCAGTTTATTATTGTAGTCAGGTTCTAGTGCCAAGGAAGGAGGAGTAATGTCCCCTGCCTCAAGACCATCTTATTGTTATTTTCTCAGCCCTGTCCTAGGGCCCAACCCTAGGGACTCCTCTCCATCCCTAACCCACAGCTAGGGCCCCCACCACACTGTTCCCCAAATGCTTTTGCTCCCTGCAGTCCATTCCACAGCTGTAAACCTCTACGAATTCCTCTGCCATGGAGCCAAACCTCTCCTACGAGTGCCTCCAACCAGGGCATGTTCTCACACTTCTTCACCCACAACAATAGCCCAGGACTGTGTCCGTCCGGTAGAGCTGGGTCTGGCACCCAAGACAGCAGAGGGTCCTTTAGTCTTCTAATTTGTTGTCCAACCCCCACACTGTCAGTAAGTTGAAAGTTTCTATTGCCAAGGCTGCTCCCTGACTCTGCTGCCCCACAGGGCTTGTTATTTATTGGTTCAGCAGAGTCAGTTTGGAAGTATAGGTCCCTTACTAGGACCAGACCTCCACTTCTAGGTATTGGGTCTTCCCTGAATTCTTAAATTTTCTTAGAAATAAAACTGCTTTATCCTTATTTTTATTTATTTCTGAAGCTCTATATTCACTTTGAGGCAATGTTCTGTCTTATTTAGGGCTGGGGGGATTTTGGAGAGCTTGGTATTTTCTGATCTGCTCTACCATCTTTCTGTAATCCTTTTAAGGAGCTTTGCTAGTTGTATACAAAGATTAATAAGATACAAGATGACTTCATGAATTTTGTAATTGAATATGGGAGGTGAAATACTCACAAATAATTAAAACATAGTAGATACATTAAGTGTCATAAAAAGTAGTCAGTACTACAAAGCCTCCTAATTAGACCTAAGTTTTCAGTTTTGCAGATGAATATGGGATTTATCCAAAAAATTAGGGTGAATTTGAGTAAATAAGGAAAAAGGCATAGGCAACAGTTTCCTGGAAATATCAGAGTGTTAATTAAGAATGAATAGATACATTAGTTTGGGGAAGGAGGAGGAATCAGAAAAATTGGCTAATTTGACTATAGAGAACTAAAGGGAGATAAGGGTCAGAAAAATGGATGCAGTACCTTGAGGGATAGGTCTGTTTTATATGTCGTTACCACAGTAACCTAACAGTGTCTTGGTACATTGTTTTTGTTGATTAGTCATTCAGTTATATTCCTCTCTTCACGAATTCATATTCGTTTTTCTTCGCAAAGGTACTGGGATAGTTTGCCATTTTCTACCCTAGTGGATTAAGGCAAACAAAGGTTAAATAACTTGTCCAGAGTCACTCAGGTAGTGAATGCCTGAGGCCAGATCTGAACTCAATTCTTCTTGACTCCAGACCCAGCACTTTATCCACTGAGAGACCTAGATGGCTCTACTTGGTACCTAGTAGATGTTTAATAAATGCTTACTGTCGGGTCCCAATTGTGGCTTTTCAAAAATTTAAATTAAGAATGTTTAAATTAAATCTAGGACAAAATACAGTTTTCCTCTAATATGTACATTTTTATTTGGTGTTGTTCCATAAATAAAGGAAGCTTGAATGAAGTTCACTTTATATTCTAAAAATCAATCAACAAATTTTTTTTAACATTTTTATTTAAAATTTTAAATTTTATCTCTCCATCCTTTCCTTTCCCGCCCCATTTCCTGAGATGGTAAATAATCAGATATAGGTTATACATGTACAATTATTTCCATATTATAAACATTTCCATGTTAGCAATTTTGTATAAGAAGATTCAAATAAAAGAAAAAATGAAAGATAACATTCTTTAGTCTGTATACAAACAATATTAGTTCTTTCTCTTGAGGTAGATAGTAAGCTTCATCATTAGTCCTTTGGGATTGTCTTAGATAATTGTATTGCTGAGAATAACAGTTCTGCATAGAAGAATGTTGCTGTTACTATGTACAATGTTCTCCTGATTTTATTCACTTCACTATGCATCAGTTCATGTGAATCTTTCCAGGTTTTTTTTTTTTAATTATCCTGCTTCAATAAGAATTAAACACTTATTATGTGCCAGGATTCTGTTATGTCAGGGTCAATGCTGGAACAAATGGGACATTAATAGGTCATTGAATTATGATTTTTTTTGCCTTTTTGGGAGGACAATTGGGGTTAAGTGACTTGCCCAAGGTCACATGGCTAGTTTTTTTGTTAAATGTCTGAGGCCGGATTGAACTCAGATCCTCCTGACTCCAGGGCTGATTCACTGGACCACCTAGCCATCCAGTGGTCATTGAATTATTGACAAAAGAAAGTAAAGACGTTTACTCAGCCAAAATAGGAAGAATATTCACAAAGTTTTGCTGCTTGCCTTATCTCCATATGGAAATGCACCTGCTTAGCAAGAGAGAGTTGCAATGTTAATGGGAGTTGAAGATCTTCCCTGCCCATTAATAGGCCTCATGTGGAGCCCCACAAGAGAAGCTTGATTAGGGGAGGCTTGTTTTTCCAGGAAGGCCCACCCCTCTTGTTAATTTGTAATTAGGTAGTAGGTCACAAGGGTTGTGATACCCTCTGACCCTGAAGAAATGTGTGTGTGTATATATGTGTGTGTGTGTGTGTGTGTGTGTGTGTGTGTGTATACACACTGTTAGCATTTTGCTTTGGTGCTTACTCATTTTAAGTGTTTGAGTGATTTGGCCAGACTAGATTCTGGGTAAAAACATTAAGGAACCCCCTGACTTTGAAAACCCAGCTGTTGGTGCTTCTCTCTGGGAACTATGTATGTATATAATGGTCATACAGTTTGATATCTCTGTTGATCTGTGATATAGGTATTATTTGCTCAGATGGTTAGAAGGCATGTCTGTTGGTCTTTATGTTATTATTTCTGCTTGTAATTTCTGTTTGTAATTTTTTTTTATTTTGTCTGAAGTTCAGAGTGCTTTTTCCCCTGAACTAAGTAAATGATGTGTGTGTGTGTGTGTGTGTGTGATTAAACTAAAATTGTTGACCCCTTTAAAGGTGCTTTCCTTTAGAAAAGCAAATCAAAGAACTTGTACTAGCAGCCATGCTGGGTGTGGTAGGGTGCTTGCTATTACAAGAATATAGTTACTCCTCTATTCTTCTTACATTCATATAAAGACAAGCATTAGCAGCTTTCCAGAGGACTGCTGCTGTGAACAGCTTTAAAGTTCTGATCACATAGTATAGTGAACTCTACTTATTCAGCAGTAAATTAAAGCAAAACATTCACAGAAACTGAAGTGTAGCATTCACAATGTTATAACATAACAACTTATCACTAAAGTGGCCACAGTTTTCAACAAGTGGCCACATGGTTTTAAACAAAAGATATCATTCAGTAAGTTCTTAACTCAATCCTCCTTAAGGAACAAGCCTCCTTAATGGTTTATCTCTTCCTGATTTAGGTATCAGTACCATATCTGTGTCATAAAAAGAATTTGGTAGGACTCTTTCTTCACTAATTTTCCTAAATAGTTTGCAGAGTATTGGAGTCAATTGTTCTTTAAATGTTTGATACAATTTGCTTGTAAATCCATCTGGTCCTGGAGATTTTTTCCTAGGGAGTTCACTGATGGTTTGTTCAATTTCTTTCTCTGAGATGGGGTTATTTAAGTAATTTACTTCCTCTTCAGTTAATCTGGGCAGCTTATATTTTTGTAAAATATTCATTCATTTCACTAAGATCATCAGATTTATGTGCATATAATTTGGCAAGATAATTCCTAATTTTTGTTTTAATTTCCTCTTCATTGGAGGCATATTCACCCTTTTCATTTTTGATACTCATAATTTGGCTTTCTTCTTTCTTTTTTTTTATCATATTGACTAAAGGTCTACCAATTTTATTGTTTTTTTCATAAAACCAGCTCTTAGTTTTATTTATTAATTCAATAGTTTTCTTAATTTCAGTTTTATTAATCTCTCCTTTGGTTTTCAGTATTTCTAATTTAGTATTTAATTGTGGATTTTTAATTTGTTCTTTTTCTAGCTTTTTCAATTGCATGCCTAATTCATTGACCTCCCTTTTCTCTAATTTATTTATGTATGCACTCAAGGATATAAAACTTCCCCTAAGAACTGCCTTTGCTGCATCCCACAAATTTTGGTATGTTGTCTCATTATTGTCTTTCTCTTGAATGAAGTTACTGATTGTTCTTATAACTTCTTGTTTGACCCACTCATTCTTTAGGATTAAATTGTTTAGTTTCCAATTAGTTTTTAGTCTGTCTTTCATGACCCTTTATTGCATATGATTTTTATTGCATCATAATCTGAGAATGATGCATTTAATATTTCTGCTTTTCTGAACCTAATTGTGAGGTTTTTATTTCCTAGTACATGGTCTATTTTTGTTTATGTGCCATGTACCACTCAGAAGAAGATGTATTCCTTTTCATCCCCATTCAGTTTTCTCCAGAGATCTATCCTGCCTACCCTCTCTAAAATTCTTATTCATCTCCTTAACTTCTTTCTTGTTTATTTTGAGGTTGGATTTATCAAGTTCAGAGAGGGGAAGATTAGGGTTCCCCACTAGTATAGTTTTGCTATCTATTTTTTCCTCTAATTCCCTTACCTTCTCCTCTAGGGATTTGGATGCTATACCACTTGGTGCATATGTTAAGTAATGATATTGCTTCATTCCCGATGGTGTCTTTTAGCAGGATATAGTTTCTTTCCTTATCTCTTTTAAATAGATCTATTTTTGCTTTTGCTTTATCTGAGATAAGGAATGCTACCCCTGCTTTTTTTTTTTTTTACTTTAGCTGAGGCATGATATATTTTACTCCAGCCTTTTATGTTTACCCTGTGTGTATCCCTCTGTTTCAGATGTGTTTCTTGTAAACAGCATATTGTAGGATTATGGTTTTTAATCCAATCTACTATCTGCCTCCATTTTATGGGAGAATTCATCCCATTCATGTTCACAGTTATGATTACTATCTGTCTCATTCCCTCCATCCTATTCCCTCACCTGTCTATGCTTTTATTTTTCTTCCCTTTTCCCTTCCCCTCCTTAGGAGTTTTCCTTTTAACCACCACCTCCCTCAGTATTCCCTTCATATCAGCCCCCCTCCCTTTTCCTCCCCTTCCCTCTTCCTTCTTCACTCCCTTCTAACTACCCCCCTTTCATAGCCCTTCCCCTGTCCTACTGCCTGTAGGATATGATAGATTTTTATACTTAATGCAGTATGTTATTTCTTCTTCGAACCAAGATTGACAGGAACAGATCTCATGCAAAGCTCCTCTCCCTCCCCTCTTTCCCTCTATTATTATACATTTTGTGTCTCTTCTCCATAGAGTCCTATGCTTAACTGGTTGTGTTATTCCCTCCTTGCACCAGAACCACTGAGGGAAAAGTTCATATAATGCTCATCTCCCTCCCTTCTTTCCCTCTACTATATTGTTTTTATGCCTCTGTGTGTGGCATAATTTGCCATTTTCCACTTCATTCATTCCTCTTCTTCCATTGCAGTCTCTTTGTAGCCCTTAATAAAGTTTTTTAATTGTTATTTTGTGTAATTTATGCTCATACCCTCTACTTGTCTATAAATAGTTTGCTATTATTAAATAACAGCATCTGTGTGTTTGTGTTTTCCTTGTTTACCTTTCTATGTCTCTCTTGCGTCTCATAATTGGAGGCCAAAATTTCCCTTGAGCTCTGGCTTTTTCATCAGGAACTTCTGGAAATCTGTTATATTTTTGAATGACCATCTCCTTGCCTGGAAGAATATGTTCAGTTTCTCTGGGCAGGTGATTCTTGGTTGTAACCCGAGCTCTTTTGCCTTGTGAAAAATTGTATTCCACTTCCTCCTATCTTTCAGTGTAGAGGTTACCAGATCCTGTGTTATCTTCATTGTGGTTCCTTGACATTTGAATTGTTTTTTTTTCTGGCTGCTTGTAGTATTTTCTCCTTTACCTAGTAGTTCTGGAGTTTGGCCACAACATTTTGCAAGCTTTTTAATTTGGGTTCTCTTTCAGGAGGTGATTGGTTGATTCTCTCGATTCCTACTTTTCCCTCTGCTTCTAGTATCTCAGGGCTGTTTTCCTTGATGAGCTCTTGGAAGATGTTGTCTAGGTTCATTTTATCATTGTGATTTTCTGGTAGACCTATGATTCTCAGATTATCTCTGCTGGATCTGTTTTCCAGGTCAGTTATTTTTCCATTGAGATATTTTACCTCATTTTCTAATTTTTCATTCTTGATGCTTTGTTTGACTAATTCTTGATTCCTCATAGAGTTATTCACTTCAATTTGGTTGATTCTAGTTTTTAGCAAATTATTTTTCTCATTTTTTGGAGCTCCTTTTCCATATCACACTTTTTTTTTTAAGCAATTGGGGTTTAGTAACTTGCTCAAGGTTACATGGCCAGTTATTATTTCTGGGTGTGGTGCTGAGTATCTGAGCCCGGATTTGATCCAGGTCATCCCGACACTGGAGCCGGTGCTCTTACTCGCTGAGCCACCTGGCCGCCCAACATTTTTCTTTTTAAAGGAGCTTTTTTCTTCATTGTAAGGTTTTTCTAATTTTGCAATTTTGATTTTAAAAGAATTATTCATTTTATCTTCTATCTCTCTCATTTGGTTTTCAAAGTTCCTTTTGAGCTCATCTAAGAATGCTTTCTGTGCTTGAGACCAGTTCCCTTTTGAGGCTTCAGCTGTGGGTATGGAGTCAATACTATCTCCCTCTGCATTTGATTACTCCCTCTCAAGATAGTAGGACTTCAGGGTCTTTGTCTTTGTAGTCTGCTTTTTACTCATTTTGAGGCAGGGTCCTAGCCACACCCTTCCTCTAGGGTTCCCAAGCCTTTACTTTTTAAGATTTGCCCTGGGGCAACAATTACTATATTTTCAGGGTCAGAGGGGAGGATTGGTGCAGCCAGGGTTCACTCTGCCATCCTGGTCCCTGGAAGTCCAGATAGGGGCTTTTTAAATTTCTGGGCTATGGACTGGTAGTCCCAGGAGTAGCTGCTGCCCCTGCCAGGGGCCCTGCATTTGCCTCTGCTCCATCCAGTCCCAGCTCTGCGGTGATAGGCCTGGCAGTGACCCTTGTGATTGGTGGGTCAACTTGCCGCCATGTTGATCAGGCCTTGTCTGTGCCTCTGTCTGTGTGCTGGGTCCAGGCCTCTGTCTGCCACCCTGGCGTTGGCGTCTGGGTCTGTGTCTGCGTGCTGCAGTGTCTGTGTCCAGGCCTCTGTCTCAGGTTCATTTTATAAACTGAAGATTTACTGGGGCTATTAATTGTCTTATTTTGTTTATTTTCTCATTTCTTAAAATTTTCTAAGTAAGCTGTCATGTTATCAACAATCAGGGTGTTGCTATTACTGGCATTTCTAGAATTATATTAAATAGTAGCAGGGATATTAGGTGTGATAGTACTAATATTTCACAGCATTTCCCTGATTTAGCTTCTTTCCCATACCTATAATATGAAGAAGTCCAGGCCCCATTTTCTTCCTTAATCCTAAGGGATTATTTTTCCCTCAAAGACAAAGCTACCCTCAAGACTTGATTGGTTTCCCCAATGCAGCTTCCTCATCACCTAAACACATAAAAAGTCCCAGCCATGGTCAGTTAGGGACTCTCAGACTTGGCGGATTTCTGAAGACCATGTGAATTGCTTTATCCTTCACCATATCTAGACCAGACCTGATAACCAGATGCATGTTTCCATAGGTCCAGTATTCTTGTTGCATGTCATTGCTGACTTGGGAATGAAAGGAAACAAGCATTTTTTAAATGTTTACTATATGCCAGACACCTTATGTGATTATTTTCTTTTCCCTTTGCCATGCATTCTTCTGTCTGTGTCCCTGCACTCCCTTGCTTCTGTATGCCAGTTCCCCCCAGGAGTTCCAATTTACCTTTTCCTAAAGCATATACACAAATATACTAGGCTGGTACATACAGAAATACAAGTTTCTCCCAGAAGAAGTTGTATCCCTGAGCACCATCTCCCTTTACATTATATCTGGAGTCCTGATTCAGTGATGGAAATTAAAGAATACATTATTTATGCTATGGAATTACTTTTCTTTGCTCTCTTCATTCCCAATGAGTTGAGATTTCTCTATTCTTTCTCCTTCTTCAATTTCTCCCTTTGCCACCTTACTCATTCTCCTTTAGCCTCTCTTATTTCTGAGAGACCTGAGGATTTATCTTCCCTATGTTATTTGCCCATTTACTTGATACATTTCCCTCAATTTTTCACCTATCTCACCCCGCCTCCTTTTTTAGCCTTATTTTTGCAATTTAGTGACAAAAAAATACATTGTGGAAAGAGTTGTTGGATATAGTTCGTGGTGTTTTAGCCCTTCTCCTTCAACATAATTTCTTTTATTTCATCAAATTCCATTTCCATCTTGGTTCCCTTATATACTTTATGAAGAAATCTGATTGTCTCTCTGATATTGTTTCTTTATGTTTTTCAAACCAATAGATATCTTTATATTTCTGGAGGTTTCCCCCCCTTTCAGTTTTTCTCTAGAGATGGTATAATTCATTTTTCTGTGTGTGTGTTTTATTTGACATTTGAATGTATTTGCCTTTCTTGCTTTAATATTGTTTGGAGTTTTTGCAAGTTGAAAAATCTGCTTCCCTCTCTTTTAAGTACTTTTAAAAATATCTCTCTTTTATTGATTATCTCTATTTTTAAAATGATGATTAGACTCCATTTTATTTTGTGTTCCATCTTGAGTACCTTTCATTTTCAGAACATTATTCCATTACTTTAAATGTCATTTCTGGTGGGGATAGAATAATTCTGTCCTTCTCACATTTGCTTTTCTTTGTATTTGAATGCCTTCTAGTTGCTTGTTAATTTTGTTGCTTAACATGGCGTGCTATATGGGGTATTCAGGAAGGACTAGCACCTCTGATGTGAGGGTTTGCTGAGCCTTTTTCACCTTTCATCCAACTCTCAACTGTAGCTCCAAGAAGCTCTAGTATGTACAGAGGTCACACCCCAGTAAAACCAACTTTACAGATGGGATAGATGAGTTTGAAGATAACTGAGAGGCCTGAAATCTGTTGGTGAGTTAGTGGAATATCTACCCCAAGCATGTGAAGACTTCCCCCTATGCAATGGATAAATGAGAACAACTTGTTTCAATGAAGGTGGCTAAGCAGGTACCCTGGAGCCCTTAGAGCTTGGTCAGACATGGAAAATGCCAAGATCATCTATTGCATCGTGGGGCATTGGAAATTGTCTTGACTTCTGTCTTGCCACTGGACTTTGATGCCTCTGGAAGAGAGGCTGATGAGTGGGTGCAACTTTACCTCATTTAAATCCAATTCACACACAAGTCAAAACATCAATTTGTGATATCATTGGTACTTTTCAAAAACAAAGGACAACCAAGAACATGGAATTATCAAATACAATCCCTATGTCTTATAATTACAGCATAGAAATTTTATTTTTTGGAAGCAATCTGTATATTATTTCATTTGATTCATTGTTTCCCATATTAAAAAATTTGGGGCAGTTGGGATGCCTGTGATTCTTAAGTTTCCATCTACTCTGCCTGCTTTCATGGTGAGTGTCTTTTGCTTGTTACCTGATATCATGGGTTCTTTTAACATTATTAACTTTTCCTCATCTTCTTATAGCTGATCTTTTTTAGTATATTTATATTCCTAGTCTTTTGTTGTCTCCTTCGCTTTGGAGAGACTGGCAGCCATTATTCAATTTTTCCTATTTTGCTAATTATTTCTTGTGTGCAGACCATAAATTCTACCATTTGTTTCCTTTTAACTATTCCATTTTAATTTCTCTGTTGACCTACTCTGTACTATCTAGCCATGTTTCCATTATCCCTTGAGAATATACAGGGTTATGTATTCCATTAGGTCTTAATTCAGTTTCTTTTGTTTTTGAAATATTTATTTAGAGAGATTTGTAATAGATGTTTTGGAACTCATCTTCCCTTCTAATTTTAGTATCTTCTCTGTCAATTTTTCTAATTGTGTGCTAACTTTTAAATGTATTTTTCTTCATATTTTTGTTAGTTTTAATCTTTTTTTTTTTTGGTTTATATTCCATTATTGTTCACTTTCTGATGCTTCTCTCTGATGGTGGATTTACTCCCACATCTCTCAGCCTCCTCCCACCTTTGGTCATTTACTCTTCCTGGCCTTTGTCCCTGCTTCAAGTAGCTTTTAAACAAATGATTCTGGTCCCAGCTGTATTCTAGTACTCTTTCCTGCGGTGGTTGCAGCCATGGACATTTACCCCCATCCCATTTCCCCTCTTATTTACTTATTTGACAGAACTGAATAAGTGTCTGCTCTTTTTGTCAGACTGGAAAGGGCTGAGGGAAAAGTCTTTCCAGGAAGAGCCTCTCTAGCATTGGAGTTTTTGTTTTTTGTTTTTGTTTTCTTACTTCAAGGGCTGCCCAGACAGAGTGGAAGTGCACCCTAATACCAACTTTTCATTGCTTGCACAGGAATGGACAGAGTTGAGATCCATTATTTGTTGCAATGAGAGGCTGGACAAAGCACAGAAGTAAGCTATAAGGCAGAGACAGTAGGAAAACTAAAATTCTTGAATGAATACCAAAACTCATGGGTTGGTTTGTATACCATACAGAGACATGGAGGGAATTTGATTTTGAGAATTGAACATCAATTTTTTCCCTATAGATAAAGACAAATACAGAGGAATGAGATGTGCTCTGATCTTGCTAGGACCTCATACCCTTATATTTTTAGCATAATTCAGTTATATATAATAATACAATAGTATAACAATATTAATTCCTAACAAAATTAGGAATATGATGTATTCCTGATTCCTTGTACCATCTAATTGTCTCAGGGAAGTCTACCAGATTAAAAAAAACCCTCCCAGCATTAAGGACATTATCAATAATGTAAATCCAGTACCATTATATCTTCTTAGTTCTCCCCCTCCCCCCACCCAAAACTTATCGTCAGTGGTCTGTGTGCTTGCAGGAAGAACTATTTGGTTTTGAATCCCTTTTTGGAAATGACAATGAAACTCAACAAGCAATCCTTGGTTCTATTATTTTATATGGACATAGCTAGTCAGGTGAGGGTTGGCATAGGGGACCTCATTAGTGATGGAATTCAAACTAAGGTGGAGGAGAGGATGAGGGAAGAGTATTGGGGGGGTGCTTTAAAAAGTGTAAAAAGAGAGATAGACCCCACTCTTGCTCCCAAACTGAACTGTAACTGTCTCTCTGTCTCTGTCTGTCAGTCTGTCTGTCTCTCTTTCTTTTTCTCTCCCCCTCTCTAATTTCTAGTGAGGAACCTGTATAATGCCCAGGTCCCAGATACCTTCTACTACAATGGCAGAAATGGCTATTGCTTCTATATAGCAGATAGAACACACTGCATATCTCATCTCCAAGGAAAAATTGGAGTACCTATGGGTAGCATTGTTGGAGGTTGGTTTATTTTCTGACAATAATGTGAAGGTAAAAATGTCTACCCAGCCCCATAGGAAAAAAAAGGGAAAAATTCTTCAGAGTTCTCTTCTGGACCAAAGATTTGGTGTTTTTTTCATAATAAGCATTTTAACTTTAGATGACCAACACTTATTTTAAGCCTCTGTTTTGTGACTAAGTAGTTGTTATATAAGATGTTTTTCTGTGGTAATAGAAATTATATATACACATACATTTATACACACATATACATATTTTCTCACTATTTTCAGGAATATCTATATATTGTATATGTGTAAGTGGTCTGATATCTGTCTTGTGAGGTTTATGGTAAATGCACTGAAATATGTTCTAGTTATCAAGCTAATATGATTAGAAGCTACCAACATTGGGGATTTCATAGCAAACATTGACTTTCATGAGCTTCATATGAAGAATCTGGCCTCTTGAAAACAAGCTCAAATTAAGGATGTGTCTGCTTTCTTGTGCACATGTCAATATTACAGCATAGAAGAGCATTTCTTGCTTTTCTATGTGAATGAAAATGAAAGCTACTTAACATCTTAATCATGCTTTTACATAGATTTTTGCCATATTTTCTTTTTTTTGCCATAAATTGCTATAAATTTTCCATAAAGTTCTTTGGGGTGTCATCATTAAAAACTTTATAAAACATTCTTTTATATATATATTCTTGCATCTATACATATACATATATAAATACACAAACACACATATACACACAAATAAATTCCCTTAATTTTGAATGGTTATGCTGCAAGTGCTTTAAAGACCCTGTTGTAGAATCTTTTTTTTTTTTTGCTTTTGTTTGTGTTTTTTAACCTCCCCTCACCAAAAAGATATTAAAGGCTGCAAGTAAGCTAGATTCTAACAATTGATCTTCCATGAACCAGAGGCATATTCCTTTCCAGCATGCTCCTAAACTGCAGTGTTTGCTGCTCTTTAGGGAGGAATAAAGGCCACTATGGCAAAATGCCACCTTTGTCAGAAGCAGATAGCTGTTTACATTCAAGGCACATAATAAGTGTAAAGTGGAGTACAAAACAGTGTGAGTTCTATTATAGCTGATTAGCCCATTGTACAGTGTTACAACTAACATCTTCCCTTGGCTAAAAATAGTGTGAAATCATGGAGTTGAGCAGCATGATGTGTCAGTACTGTACTCTTTTACAAGACTGCCAACAAAAGCTGCCTGTTACTCACTAGAAAACTAAAAAGACCACTTGTTCATTTCAATATCCACCAAAATGCGGTTTGGGGGTTATTGAAACCTTGCACAAAAGGAGGTGGAGAGGGCACCTACTGTTTCTAGAAAGCAGACACATCCTTAATTTGAGCTTGTTTTCAAGGGGCCAGATTCTTCATATGAAGCTCATGAAAGTCAATGCTTGCTATGAAATCCCCAATGTTGGTAGCTTCTAATCATATTAGCTTGATAACTAGAACATATTTCAGTGCATTTACCATAAGCCTCACAAGACAGATAAATAGGTGATAGATAAATTAATAGATAGATGATAGGCTTTCCTGATCCCCTAATTGTTAATGCCTTTCTACTCAAACTTGTTATAAATAGCTGTTTCATGCATAGTTGTATTTATTTACTTAATATTTATTCTGTATATTTTCAAAATATTTATATTTATGCATAGAGTGTGCACTGGAATGCAAGCTCCTTCCAAATAGGTATGTATTGTTTCATTATTTTATACTTGTATCCACAATAGTTGAAACATAGGAAATGCTTAATAAATGCTTTCAGATGGGAAAGACAGAGAAAAAGAAGGAAGGAAGGAAGGAAGGAAGGAAGGAAGGAAGGAAGGAAGGAAGGAAGGAAGGAAGGAAGGAA
>NW_027185793.1:15429709-15471545 GCF_028583685.1 Petaurus breviceps papuanus | reverse complement strand
GAAGGAAGGAAGGAAGGAAGGAAGGAAGGAAGGAAGGAAGGAAGGAAAGAAGGAAGGAAGGAAGGAACAGAATGGGGGAGAAATGATGAGTAAAATATTAATCTAAGCCTAATTTCTTTCTGGGATATTGAGTTCCATTGTTTCTGATTCTCTGTTCTATAGTCTGTTCCACTGGTCTGTTTCTCATTTTTTGAAACCAATATCAAATGCTTTTAAGGATTAATGCTTTGTAAGAGAATTGGAAGTCTGAAAGTGCTATTTCCCCTTCATCTCTATTTTCTTATTTCCCTTGATATTTTAAATAATTTTTAGAAAGAACTAGATGGCACAGTGAATAGAGGCCTGCAGTCAGAAAGATCTGAGTTCAAATCCAGCCTCAGATCACAAAACTGTGTGATCCTGGACAAATCACTTAAACTTCAATTTCCTTAATTGCAAAATAGGGATTAGCATTGCACCTATCTCAAAGGGTCATTGTAAAGATCAAGTAAGATAATATTTGTAAATTGCTTAGCACAGTGTCTGGCACATAGTAAGTGCTTAATAAATGCTTATTCCCTCCTCATCTTTTCTTTCTCCTCATGATTAGTTATTATATTGAGTTCTGCAAAGTATCTCTTTAATAGTTTGGTTGGTATGGCATTAAAACTGTAAATTAACTTTGGTAGTATAGTCATTATTATTATGTTAGAATATCCCCACCAAGAACATTGAATTTTCCCCCTACTATTTTTTTTTAAATTTAATTTCATAAGAGACTACTTTGTAATTGAACATATATAAGTATTTTGTCTACATTGGTAGATTGATTCCTAAATACATTATGCATTTTGTAGTTATTTGTATTGAAATTTCCTTATCTATGATTGTCTTTTGGATGTTATTATTTTTATTATTATCATTATTATTATATGGAAATGGGGTTGGTTTTGTTGGTTTATTTCATAATCTATAACCGTGATGAATCTATCTCATTACTTTGATTATTTCCTATGATTTTCTAAGCATATCTATATGTTATCAGCAAATAGGAATAGCTTTTGCTTTACATTTAATTTCTTATTGTTTTATTGGTATAGATAGCATTGCTAAAACTATATCACATATACTCAGCATGAACATCCTTACTTTATTCTTGTATTTGTTGGGAAAGATCTAGTGTATTCTCCTTATATACAATTGAAATTTTTTGTTTCAGATAGATACTTTCTATGTTTGGAAAAGTACTCTGTTCTACCTATTCTTTGTAAGGTTTCTAGTATAAGTAGGTGTTGTACTCTGTCCAAGGCTTCTTTTTTTCATCTATTGGACTTTAAAAGTTATAATGAGTTATATTAATTATTTTTCTAATGATGAACCTTTCTTGCATCTCTGTTATAAATCCAACTGTCATAAAAATTGATTTCTTGGAAGAATTATAATCTGACAAAATTTTATTTAAGATTTAAAAATCAATATTCATTAAAGGTCTGCTTTCCTAGCATAGATATTAGTACTATATTCGTCTCATTAAAGGTATCTTGTAGAGTGATTTCTCAACTTTTGAGAATAATTTGTGTAATATTGTTGCTATTTCTTCTTCAAAAGTTTGAAAGAATTATCTGGTAGGCTCATCAGGAACAGAAGTCTTCCCCTAGCCTCATGCTTCATTTGTGTTTTGTTTGTTTTGATTTTCATTTCTCCAATATTTTTGGCTTCCATTTTATCTGCTTCTCTAATTTTTACTGTCTCCCCTTTTTATTGTCTTGTCTTTGTGCTTTTGTTGTTTTTAAATGCATATTCAGTTCAAGTTCATCCTTTCTTTTTCTATTTCAATAATGCATGTTTGAGGGATATAATTTTTCCTTGCTGCAACCATGAAATTTTGTTATGTTCTTTCATCATTATAATTTTCTTTAACACAATTATATGTTCTTTGATTCATTCATTACTTACTATTTCATTGTTGTCTCTGTTTGGATCTGAGCTTGTGTGTGTGTGTGTGTGTGTGTGTGTGTGTGTGCTCCTTGGGCTGATTAGTATTTTTATTTCATTATGCCCTGCAAATAATTGTTTGTTATCTCAATTTTTCATATTAATTTACAATTCTTCTGTGCCCAAATCTTGATTATTACAAACGTTCTCTGGTGCTGAGAAATAAGTGTAGACGTTTCCATAAAGCCTGTTTAGTTCCTTTACCAATTTTTTCAATTTTGAATATTTCCTTTTGGTTATTCTTCTGTTAGGTTTGTTCAAAATACAGAGAGAGAGAGACATTAAAGTGCCCTACTATAACAGAATTACTATGAATTGTAATTCAGTATTTTTTTCCTTTATAATTTTACATACTGTCATTTGAATAACATAATGTTTAATATTAATATTGGCTTATTACTATGGTACTTTCAATTTGTTGTACCTTTCTTGTCTCTTTGTATATGTCATTTTTGTTTTTGCTTTGTCTGTTAGGATGATTGCAATTCATACTTTAAAAAAATCACCTCATTGTAATGGGAATGTAAATTTTGAAGATCTTCCCTGCCCCTAGGCTAAAGTGCACCTGGAGCCTGGGGTGGGAGGCTTGTTTTTCAGTAGATACTTCTTGATTGGCCAGTGAGTCAATAAGGTTGTTACATTCTCTGAGCCAGGAGAAGGCTATGTAAGCCCTGATGTGTAGCTTTGTTTTGGGGCTCACTTTGAGAAGTGTTCTGTGATTTGATATGGATTCTGGGAAGCCGTTGTCCAGAGCCCCCGGCTTTGAAACCCAGATGTTGTTTGGTATGGATGTAATGGTTGCACAGTTTGGAAATCTGTCTACTTGATCTGTTTCTGTCTTGATGATTCTGTCTGTATACTTTGAAGTTCGGGTTGCTGACCTTTTTCCCCTGAACTAGGTAAACGATATATGTCTGACTGATTAAAGTAAGCTTGTTAACCCATTTTGAGTTGCTTTCCTTTATCAAAGCAGATCCAAGAACCAGTGTTGGCAGCAAACCCTGAGGACGCTTGGGGTGCTTGCTGCTACACTCATGCATAATAATTTTTTTCTAACACCAAATTTTTATTCCATGTGTGTATCTTTGCTTTTTTTTCAGTTTGTTTATTTTAAGCAATAGATTTGTGATAGGTTTTTGTTGTTTTCATCCAAACTTTTGTTTTATTAGATTGTTTAATTTGTTCTTATTTAAAGTTATAAGAGGTAAGCTAATATTTTCTTTCATTTATCTTCAATCTTTCTTTAAATTGAGACTTTTTTTCCTTTTTAAAGATGGTACTTTGTATCTTTGGTTGCTTTTATTTCATATTCTTCTAAGCAATCTTATCCCCACAGGTTCTCTTCACCTCACCATTAGGCTCACTTACTTTGTTTGTTAATCCTTTTCCAAGTTTAGGAATTTTGATTTATTCATTTCTTTTTTTTAATTAAATTTTCTTCTCTTTTTCTCTGAGGTAAAAAATTGTCAGTAAAGTCCTGAGTAATTAATGGGTCAGAACACATAAAAAAAGCAATGAATAATCATGTTAAAGAAAATTATAATAATGAAATCACATACCAAAATTTCAGAGATGCAGCAAGGAAAAATTATATCCTACAATCATACATTTTAAAAATAGAAAAAGATGATTAAGTTATTTAAAATCCCTCTTCTTTTTCTCTTCTGCTTTCATCATATTTCTTAGAGTACATCTAGAAAAAAGATCTTTCAGTGATCATTTTGTTGTTTTGGTTTTGGTTTTCTTTAGCTCCATATGTATCTTTTTCTCTATTTCCCCTGGCCATTTTCCCTAATGTAGTCTACTTGTAGTTTTCTTACTAGTTTTGTTTATTTACTTGTCATATTTCTGTTGTCTGTGTGTGCTTCTGGAGCAAATAATCTGCTCACATAGATTTTTGTATGAATGTTTCAAATGCCTTTATTTTATTAAATTAAAAAAAATTCTTATTAGGCTAACATTTGCAGAATATGTCCTCGGGTTGAATCTTGAGTTTCTCTGATGTTTGGAAAACATTTTATCTGTTCATTTATGTGATTTCTAGTGGGTATCTGGTCTGGTTATTGTCTTTCATACTTGAGTATGACCAAAATGACATCACTATATTGGAATCCAGGTATAGTAAGTCTGACTGTGGCTGATTAGAACAATATAAGCTTTATAAAGCTCTGCATAGGTCAGGCATAAATTTACTTATCTCACATTTCTTTTGAGCTACTACAGTTCTGCTTTGGTGGTAGAACAAAATGCCTTTGGGCACACCAAACTGAGCTATGCTGTGCCAAGTGTCTCTTATGTCTCACATTTGATTCCAAAGTTATTCAGAGAGACCTTAAGAGTGTCCTTGTATTGCTTCTTCTAACTTTCATGTGAGCATTTGTCTTTTGTGAGTGCTCTGTAAAAAAAGTCTTTCAGGAAAACATATATGTTGATATTCATAAAATATGTCAGCCCATCAGAGGTGTGCTTTCTGAAGTAGAATTTGAATGCTTGGCACTTCAGCACAAGAAAGGACCTCAGTGTGTGGTATCTTATCTTGCTAAGTGATCTTCCTAAGGCTGCCTTGACTGCAAACCAAAAGTTGTGTTCCAACTCTCCCTCCACTTTTGTCTTAGCTTCACTTTAATCTTAGCTTGCAGACTTTTCAAGTTAAGTAATTTACTGTCAGTGCAATAGTTTGTCCTGATTCTGTTTTCATCCTTGTGGAAGGAATCTGACAATATTGCTGAAAATAATATGCTAAAAAGTATGGCCCTTTCTGAAGCCACACTGGCACTTGGGTAGATGTTCATCTTCCAGGTGAAGGATCAGCTAAGGAGGTCTCTGTGAAGAATGTTTCAGGCAATGAGAAATACTCCTGTCATTCTTACAGGACAATCTTTTTTTTCTTTTTCCTTTATAGAGATGGACAATGGAGGCATCATTGAACTCCTGCAGGGATAATATTCTTTTGCCATGTAACCCAGATTTTAGTCAGCTTCTGTATGAGCAATGGATCTTTTGCATGATAAATCTCAGCTGGAATAGACTCATCACCAAGCACTTTGCCACACAAGAGGAGTTAATGGAATTAAAAATCTCTTCTTCTGTTAGAAGTTTTGTTAGAGGGGGTATGACTTCAATCTGAGGTATACAGTTAATGGTTTCATCATTGGTTGATGGTCTTTGAGAATGCTATGGAATATTTTAAGGATAATATCCTTATCATTAATCTAAGTGACCTCATCAGTACTGAGTAGTAGTGCTGAGATGCACCAGAGGTCTTTGGACCATACATAGCCTATGGTTCACTGTAGAAGCATTTTAGATTGTTAGGATCAGTGTAAAACTGAATTTCATCTAACTTCTTACTGAGCCATGTAACTTGTCTTTACACATCTGGTCTTCAGGATCAGTATTTTTTGCTTATAATGGTATCACTTCTTGCTCCTCTTCTTCCAGATTATCTTTCACTTCCATATATTTGTATTTACAATGTTTTTCTCTATTTTCTGTGATACATTCATGTTTTTTTCTGTTCTTAAAATTATTTCTGCTCTGCAACCTTACATTTTTCTATCGTAATTCTTGTTTTTTTTTCTTGAATTATCCTGTTCTGGTTCTGTTCTCTCTTTGGAATTTATAGGAATCCTGGTTTTTTTCCCCTCTTGTTATATTTCTTTCAAAGATGTTTGGACTCGTTTAGATGCCCTAGTTGCTTTTTCCCCTTCTGTTTTAATATTTTCACTGTTGATTTATCTGCTTGTGCCCAAAATTCTTAATGAGGTTTTGTTCCTCCTGAAATACTTGGTAATTTTAGTCATTCCCCTCCCCCTCCCATTCCTCTAATTTCCACTTTCTTAACCCTTCCACTGTAATGGATCCTCTGAAGGCTGAATCTCAAAACTGCCTTTTACTATTTTGGTGAATTCATTATTCACTGACTTCAGTCACTGCCACAAATAATTTCTGAGAGGACAAAAGTGGTACCAGCTTGATGCCAGTCCCCTTTACTCCTCACCTGGTATAGCCACATATACACTGTCATCTTGCCCCAGTTCCCTCAGTATATCCAAAACAAAACTTATCTTTCCCCCAAGAAAATCAACCCCTTATTCTTTTAAAGGCCATTCTTTCAGGTTCATAACCTCTGAGTTATACTCAACTCCCTTCATTGTTCTTCAAACCACATATTTAAATCAGTTGCCAAGTCTTGCCATTTCTATTTCTACCACACCTCTCATATATAACCCCTCTCCCCACTTTTTTTTTTACTCACACATTCCCCAACTTGGTTCAGACCTTTATTACCTAGATTATTGTAATAACCTCTTGATTGGTCTTCTTTCCTGAAGTCCCTTCCCATTCTAGGTCTTCACACAGTTGCCAAAGTGATTTTCTTTAAGTGAAGAAAAGACTATGTACAATAGCTTTCTATTGCTGCAAGGATAATATATAAATCTGTGTAAAGCAGCGATTTGGTTTTTATATTTATATCTTTAACACTTAGCTCAGTGCTTTGCACATAATATAAAATTAATAAATGTTTGAAAAGAGTTTAATTCACTCAGTTAATAATTTGTTCATTAATTCATTCAAGCTCTATCCAGTTTGAGTCCAACCTGTCCTTTTGGGCCAATTATACATTCTCCTCTTCCTGCTCTACACAGCACTCCATCTCATATATCTTTTCAATGACCAAAGCCTCTTTATTGACCAATATCCTTGCCTGGAATGTACTCCCTCCTTGCCTTTGCATCATATAATTGCTTTCTTTCATCAGGACAGAGGATAGAGTCCCAGGCCTGAAGTCAAGAAAACCTAAGCTTTTTTAAAATGATTGTTTCATTCTTTGTATTTATATTCCCAATGCCTAGCATTGTGCCTGGCAATTTATTAATTATAAATTAATTAATTAAAGGCTTATTGATAGGTTGATAGATAGTAACTGGGAAGTTCAGAAGAGTAGTGGGTGGGACAGCTAGGTGAGGCAGTGCATAGAGCACTGGTCCTGGAGTCAGGAGGATCTGAGTTCAAATCTGGCCTCACACACCTTAACACAAAAACTAGCCATGTGACCTTGGGCAAGTCACTTAACCCCAATTGCCCTCCAAAATAAAAGCAAATAAAAAAAAAGAAGAGTGGTGGATTTGGAGGGAAAGATAATGGAATTTGGGATGCAGACTGCAACCTATCCGTGCCTTTTTATTTTTTAAGCAATTGGGGTTAAGTAACTTGCTCAAGTTTACACAGAGAGTTATTTCTGGGTGTGGTCCTAAGTATCTGAGCCCAGATTCAATCCCAGGTCATCCCAACTCTGGGGCCAGTGCTCTTATTCACTGTACCACCTGGCTGCCCCTAAGCAACTGGGGTTAAGTAACTTGCTCAAGGTTACACAGCCAGGTGTTTCTGGGTGGGTGCAAAGTATCTGAGCTCGGATTTGATCCCAGGTTATCCCAACTCTGGGGCCGCTGCTCTTTTTTTTTTAAATTTTATTTTTTCTCCTTAATCTGGTAATTCTGGAACCTGGCTATAATATTCCTAGGAGTTTTCTTTTTGAGATGTTTTTCAGGAGGTGATCGGTGGATTCTTTCAACCTCTATCTTGCCCTCTGGGTCTAAAACATCAGGGCAGTTTTCTTTGAGAACTTCCTGGAGGATGATTTTTAGGTTCTTACTTTGATCATGGCTTTCAGGTAGTCCAATAATTTTTAAATTATCTCTCCTGCATCTATTTTCCAGGTCAGTGGTTTTTCCCATGAGATATTTCACATTGCCTTCTATTCTTTCATTTGTTTGGATCTGTGTAACAGCATCTTGATTTCTCATAAAGTCATTAGCTTCTATTTGCTCCAATCTAATTCTGAAGCAATGATTCTCCTCATTGAGCTTTTGAGATTCTTTTTCCATCTGGCAAATTCAGCTTTTTAAGGCATTCCTCTCCTGATTGCCTTTTTGAGCCTCTTTTGCCATTTGAGTCAGTCTGTTTTTTAAGGTGTGATTTTGCTCAGTCAGGCTGTTGACTCTCAGTTCATAATTTTCTTGCATTGTTATTTCTCTTCCCAATTTTTCCTTCACTTCTCTTATCTGCTTCTTAAGGTCCTCTATGGCCTGTAAACAGCTCATATTTTCCTTAGAAGCTTTTGGTGCAGGAGTTCTGACTTCACTGTCTTCCTCCTGCTCCATGCTTTGCTCCTTTTTGTCCCCAAAATAGGAGTCTAATGTTGGAATCTTCTGTCTGCTTTGTTTCCTTTGCCTAGTCATGTCACCCCCTCAGTCACTTGACCTCTGGGCTTTTTGCCACAGTAGGACTCTGCCACCAGACAGGGGAGCTTTTGTCCCAAATGCTGGGGTTTTCTCAGCTGGTGGAGGTATTAGATGAGTACCCTCTCTGAGGTCTCCACATGCTCTGGCAAGCGGGACACACACCCCAGGACCTCTACCCTAGACTGCAATCCAGATCCAAGCAGGTTAAAGCAAGAGCGATTACCCCTCAGACTGGTGGTTGGTCCCCCTACACTCTGCAGGCCAGGAGCTGAAGATGCCACATGGAGCTGGCTGGCTGTGCCTGCGCCTCAGTGGCTTCTCGCCACAGGGGCAAAAGCCATGCACTCCCACTTACTGAGTCCCAAAGTCCAGACTGCACTGACCTCTCACTTTGTCCTTCGCATCTATGTGTTGATAAATCTGGAAATGGCCACAGCTGCTGCTGATATGGAGTCCCTCCAAGGGGGGGGGGGGGTTGGTCAGGCCTGCCCTGGGGCTAAAGCCTCAGCGTGGGGCTGTGCTCGGCTCCCAGAGCACTGCGCTGGTCGATTCCTGCCAGCCTGCCGTACTGTCCTCAGCGGGAGGTTAGCTTCTTTGTGTCATTTTGTGGGTTCTGCAGCTCCAAAGTTTGTTTAGATTCCCATTTTACATGGATTGGGGAAGGTGGAAGCCGGAGTCCAGCGGAGATTCTCCTTCTACTCCCATATTGACTCTACCCTCAGGACCGGTGGTCTTACTCACTGTGCTACCTGGCTGTCCCTATCCATGCCTTTTTATCCTGTATGAATCACTCTGTCCCACTGACAAGGAAACTGAGTGGATTGGCCAGCTACTACTCTAGAGCATGGAGATAACCAAGGGATGTAGAGTTAGAGGTAAGGTACCTGTTAAAGCCAAAAGGTGACTTAGGATCCAGGGAAGGCATAGAGTAAGCAAGGGGGCCAGGGCATTGAGGTACATGGGGATTTACTAAGGAATTTTCCCATCAACCCTTGTATAGTGACTATTGAAGACTCCCTAGTCAAGGTTAACTTATAAACATCCTGACTATGATTCCAGAACAAAAGAGGAGATTATGACAGCTTGCACAGTCATGAGATTCACCAGAATAGTGGAATCTAAGATAATAAGGGGTGGAGTGTAAATTTTTTGGGAGACAAATGCCATGATTGACTGCAGGTTAGATGCATTTTCCCACACTCATATTGGTTTATTGCACACCCCTTGGAGTCATGTCACAGGCCCCTGTTTTGGAACCATTATTGGTTATTTGTACATGTTAAATATTCAGCAAACCAGTTTTGATATGTATATGTAACTTCTACTTTATCCCTCCTCCCAGCAAGTGAGGCAATTCTCTCTGTGCTGTATAATCAGAGGTAAATTTGATTTGACTGAGTGATCTCTGATCTCACAATGTTGTATTCCAGCATAAGTAGAGAAGAGATTTCTTCAGATTCAGAGAGATTGCTAGGAGAAGTAGAGAGTGATTCCCAGACAGAGAGGACAGGCATTTGAATAGTGGCTAGGAGATCTCCCAGAAGTCACAGATATCTAAGGAGTGTGACTCCCAGTATTTTCCTTGTTTTTGTGTCTGAAATCTTAGAGACTGTTGAGAGTATATTCCCTCCAGGGAATAAAATCTTTCTCTCCTTGATTGACCTGAGATTTTATAATACTCCCAAACTGAAGAATTCATTTTCTCTGGTATACTATCTTTTTTTTTTTAACATTTATATGTATAACTAACCTTCCCCAGTTTCTGTTAATTGCCTATTTTGATGAAGAAGTTTACTAGCTATCCATGAATGTCATTTATGTATTTATATATCTCCCAATAGTATATAAAGTAGTGAGAACTAAGTGTTACCCTCCTGCTTAGAGCAGCCAGGGAAAGTGACTTTTATTCCAAAGAGATTTGGAATGGGTCTTTCTAGATCCCAATTCTAGATCCTATGCTGTGTACAGGCTAGTTTTTTTTTTAATGTCAATCATATTGACATACATATCATATATCAATTGGAACGAAGTCCAGAATCTTGGATCTATATATTTTAGTAGGAGAATGAGAGCCATTTAAATATTTCCAATTTTATAATGAAGGTGATTAAGAAGATTTATTATCACAATCAGTCTGAGGTACAAAAGCAAAATCATCAACAGATCAATTTATGTTTTCTTATATGATACTGAAATAAGAAAATAAATATATGAAAAAACAGTTGAAAGGAAACACTAATGGTAGCCCACGTAATCCCTTTTTTTCCCATCTAAGGGAAAATGATTATTCTAGCTCTTGTTGTGTAAGCTTAATTTCACTGTATTTTATGTGAAAACCACTTTTAGACCCCTGTTTATGGCTTGTTTGCTGCCATAACCAGTGGTCTAATTTCAGAGAGCATGGATTCATATGGATTAACAATTCCCTCAGAGGCAAATGCTTAAATGTATCTAACTTTAATAAGATCTGAAAATATTAATACCATTTTGAATTGGATTGACCAATTCATGTGTCATTATTTACTTTTCTGTTGTCATTTAGTCATTTCAGTCATTTCTGACTGTTCTTGACTCCATTTGGACTTTTCTTGGCAAAGACACTGGAATGTTTTTTTAATTTCCTTTATTAGCTCATTTTATAGAAATTGAGGCAGACAGGATTAAGTGACTTTCTCAGAGTCCCAAAGCTAGTATGTGTCTGAGTCCAGATTGAACTTAGGTCTTCTTGACTTCAGGCCTGGCACTCTATCCACTGGTTCACCTAGTCTCCCATTGTTCATTTTATAGAGCTTTTAACATGTTTTTGATTTATACAGTGATTCAGTTTCCCTCCAGAAATATCAGGTAACTCAGACCACCCCCAACCTCTATCTTTTATTCTGATATGCCAAAGTTTAAAAGAAAATCTCTTGTAAAAGTATAGATAAATTGTACTATAACCACTTCTGCTCACTACATTTTTATTTAACTTTCGTTGTAACAGGTATAATTGATTGACCAGATAAGGACAATCAGTTATGTAAGTACATTATTAATATGTTCACAGCAAGGCCCGTAATTTTTACAAGGTCAGAGAATACTGGCAAGATGTATTTCACACACAAAAAAACTATGCTTCACCATCTGTGCTTGCTTGCTGCTCATTTGATCATTGCTAAGTTAAGTGATTCTTTAAAAGAAATAGTCCCCTTGCAGAGTTCACAAAAATAATAAAAAAACACCCCAGGACAATGCAAAAAGGAGCACTTATCTTTGGTGGGAGTTGAAAATTTGTATTTGATGTTACAACAAATTAGAAGGGCTTAAAAACACCTCCATGCATCATTTAGTTCTAGTTTACTAGAAGTGAGTGACTTTAAACTCAAAAGGATTTGAATGAATTGCAGTGAGGATGGAATGGACAGTACCTTATTTACATCAGAATTAGGCTTTGGTTTCACTTAGCACAGTTATCTTAAACATAGTAGATTTTCAATAAATACTTGTTGGATTAAATTGGATTTTTGGTTTGTCCTAAAAGCCTAAAGAGAAGAATTGGGCTTAAATTTAAAATTGGATAAAGCTAGGAGAGGGCTATTTCCATGGAAAGTAATCCAGCATTATTCTCTTCTTCAGAAAAAATGTATATTGGTCAGTATGTTTCACAAAAATATGATGGTAATATCCTTCAAATCTGGGTGTCTGGAAGAATAAATACTAACTAGGCGACCATGATTATGTTTTCTGAAAAAATGCTGCTGCTCCTGGTCTGTTTGTTTCTATAGTTCAGATAAAGATCAACCTAAAATCTTAGAAACAGTATAGGATTCTCAGTAACTCTCAGTTAATTAAAGAAGTGAGTGAAAGAATCAGAGGCTTTTCCCCTTCTGTATGAATAATTCACTGCCAGGATCCATTATTAAAGCTCATTACTTCAACACAATTTCTAGCCAGAGATAGATGGGTCTCAGAACTGAGAGATAAATTATAATAAGATCCACAGCTATATTAATAAATTGAAAAGAACATTTATTTGTTCTTCTAATTAGAGCAGTAGTTTTTCTAAATAGTATAGAAATTAATCACCTTGTCACATTTGTACTTTCTGTTAGATAAAATAAAAAGAGTATGTTTCCTCATATTTTGGGTTTTACCAAGGGAAAATTCTCTGGTTGATTTGGTTCTATTTAAACTATTCAGGTAGCTATTATGTGGTACAGATCATATCTGGGCAGGATATAAAGCTAAGGTTTTGAGGTACTTAGAGAATTGAAGCAAAACATGCACAATCCACTTTGGTCATTAATCTGTTATTTAAGGTGTCACTTGTGAAAACTTATTTTTAGACTAATATTTGAAGAAGGTCACCCACCCCACCCCCATTCTCACAAAAGTTTTTAGGCTGCAAAGCATTCTTCTTCTTGCTTTCTCTTATTCTTTTGAAAATGAAATACAAGATCATTTCATTACATGAACAGAAGTCATATAATAACTTAATTCTATATTTACATTATGGAATAACAATAATTATTATTGTATGTAACATTGACCACTTTGGTCCCCACTATCTGAAGGTCAGATATGTTACATTTCAACTCTCACCTAGGGTTCTTTAAGGAGAATTGGAGTTATCTGGGATGTCTACAATTGACCTTAGTCCCCCTGATTGTGTTCCCTCAGTTGGAGGGGATAAATAATCCATACTCTAGTTCCAGTTAACCATTGACAGTCAGATTAACTTTTCCAAAAGAATATTTATTTTAAAAAGTATAATAACAAATATACAAGCTTACTCCCTTAACACATAAGGCTAATACCCTTCATTTGCACCACCTTATTCTTTAGAGAAGGGAAAGGGATTAGGTTCATAGTTTAACTCAATTCCTTTACAGCACAGACCCAGGTTCTAAGTCCAACCCCACCCTGTCCTTGGGCTTAAGTCCTAGGCACTCTGGATTCTCTGGGCTTCCCTTCTACACTGGCTGACTATGAAATCCTGGCTCCAAGGTTTCCATGGCTCAAATTCCCAGTCCAACACTCACACCTAAAATTGAGGATGAAACAGAATAGTAACATTTCTCAAAGCCTGGATAAAATGAGTGGGGGAAAGTCATCTCCCTCCTGGTTCAATTCATGTCAAGCACTCTGTGGGAAAACTGTGGTCTTCAACCTCAAGGTATAGCAGGAAAAATTGTATAGGAAAGAGATTATCTAGGTCTGGCCAGTTTTAAAGATAAAGCCATTTTTTTTTTGGCTAAGCAACTACTCCCATGTACATGGTAAGAATAAGGTAAAATGTAGGGTACCTTCATTTTAGGATATCTGGGCATGCCCCTTATATATAGAAAGTTAAAGTGCTATATAAAAGTGGGTTGTTATGATAATTAAGATGTTTTTTTTAACATGGAGATTGGTTGATTTTGTTTTTTTTCAATATTACTAATGATTACATTATAGAAAAAGTCCTTTCTTTAAGGACAAGGTCCATATGGTTATGCATTGGAAAGCCTAATACTTCCTCTGAAGTCATAGGGCTCTGAAGTCAAATCCTACTTCTGATGATAACTACCTGTGTGACCTTGGGCAAGTTACTTAAAACTTCCTGGGGCCTCAATTTTTTCTGGTTGTAAAAAAAGTTGCTTGGACTAAATAGACCCTGAGCAATGCACATCTTATAAAATTGTTCATTGTAGCTAAAATTATTTAGTACCTTTTATATCCCTTTATTCCAACACAGATAATAGGTAGGTGATAAATGTTTATTGTTGATACTGGGATCAGGAATCTTTTTGTACCAGTTTACCAACAAAAACACATTTATGTAACAAGAAGTGGGGGAAAAAGCTGACCTGTGATTCAAATGTAGATGTAAATCTTCAGTTCTATGATCTTCCAAAAAAGTAGAATGTTGGCTTCTTCAGGGCTAGTACACTATTTCACTTTTGTCTGCATATCCCTAGCACTTAGAAAAGTGTTTGTAAATCAAACAGCAAGAATTTATTAAATGACTTCTAGGCTGTAGTTACTGTACTGGGATGTAATAGACAATTAATAAATGTCTGTTGTTTGCTTGGAGAGAGAAAACACACAGGATTTTTGTGAGACTCCTACAAGATAGTGTATAAGAAAGTATTTTGTAATGTGTAACGTATTATAAAATAGAAACATTTTAAAATGTTAGCTATTTTTATCAAATCTTTATTTAAATTGATCATTGAAATGAATTTTTATTTTTCAAAAGCAGGTACTAGGTTCTTACTAAAGAAGACTTCATCTATGGAAGTTCACATAGAATCAGTAACACCATTAACAACTTTGAACATTAACAGCAATGAACTTTGAGAATAATATCTTTAATACAGTCTTTTCAGAGTTATCCAGTGATATGATACATATAAAGTGTTTTGTAAACTTTAAAATATTTAGCCATTTTCCCCATTAGACCATGAACTGCTAGAGATCAATGATTGTCTTTGAATCCTCAGCACTTAGCAGAGTACCTGGCATATAGTTGGCCCTTAATATTTATTGACCTAATTTTTTACCAAACCTATGGTTTCATGAGTATATTCCTCCCAAGAAGGAAATTATCTCTAGCAATACAAATCAGCATCTCCTCTGCAGCTGGAGTAGGTTCATTGATCTGTTCAGGATCATGATAAAAGCTGTCAGACAGGACTTAGGTGGAGTGGTCCTGACTCTGAGGCTGACTCACAATTCCTTTTGCCAAGCTTCTAATTATTATGATATAAAGAGGAACTAAGTAAATATAAATAGAAGATCAAAATATTTGAGAAATATGAACAAAAGCTTGCTATTTTAAAAACAATAATAACTAACATTTATATAGTTTCCTATGTTCCAGGCTCTATGCTAAGCACATTATACTTATTGTCTCATTTAATCCTGATAACAGCCTTAGGAGGTAAGTTCCATTGTGATCCCCATTTTGCAGTTGAGGAAACTGAGATAGACAGAGGTTAAGTGACTTTTCTAGGGTCAAAGTGTCTAAGGCTATATTTGAACTCAGGTCTTCCTGACACCAGACTAGCACTTTATCTTAGCTATGCTATCCTAGATAGCACCTAACTACCTAGAGAAAATAAAATAAAAGCAAGAACAACAGCAATTTTTATTACTTTTTATTGAGAAGTAGGACCACAATGGTAAAACAAGTCAAGTTAATGGAAAATGAGGGGTTTGGGGTGCCTTGAAATCGTCCACTAGCATGACTTACATTACCTTTTTTCCATTGTTCTGGCCAGACCAACTGGCCTGGTAGGAAAACTGAAGTGATTGCCAGTTGATCTCTGGTGATAATGGGTTAGCAGCCCAGTCAGTGAGATATAACTATTCTAATGAAACTAAAAAATAAATGTTAGTATATAGTTGCAGGTTGACCCTATTTAGAACCATCATTGAAGATAGTAGAGTTATTGACACTTCTACATGTTCTGGTACCAGAGAAAACTCAGATGTATTGGGGGGATGGGTGGAAATGGGTAAATCAGAAATGTTATAGATAGAATTGATCATTAAAGCAGGCAAACCATAGGTGTAAATGAAGTGGACTCCTTTTCTTAAACATCAGTACTACATCACCTTGCCAACAAAGGTATATACAGACAAAGTTCTATAGTCAAAGCTTTGGTTTTTCCAATAGCAATGTATAGATGTGAAAATTGGACTATGAGGAAAACTGAATACTGCAGAATGGACACTTTTAAATTGTGGTGCTGGAGAAGACTTTTGAGAATCCTTTGGACTATAAGGAGATCAAATCAGTCAATACTTAATGAAATAATTCAGACTGTTCACTGGAAGTTCAAATGCTAAAGCTTAGATACTTTGACTACATAAGGAGAAGAAAGGAATCATTTGAAAAGATCTTGATATGGGAAAAATTGAAGGAGAAAGGGAAAGGGGATAACAGAGGATGAAATGGATAGATAGTATCATCAAATAAAAGAACATTAACTTAGGGGTGGCTAGGTGGTGCAGCGAGTAGAGCACCGGCCCTGGAGTCAGGAGGACCTGGGTTCGGATCTGGACTCAGACACTTAACACAAAAATTAGTCCTGAGACCTTGGGCAAGTCACTTAACTCCAACTGCCCTTCCCCCCCCCCCCAAAAAAAAAAAAGAACATTAACTTTTACAGATGTTGAGAGATAGTAGAGGATAGAAGGGCCTGGTGTGCTATGGTCCATGGGGTCACAAAGAGTGAGACTTGGCTGAATGATTGAACAGCAACACAAAGTATTACATCATAACAAAATTCAGAATTGATCTCACCAGTTATAGGAAAGGACTTCATACTGCATTAAAAAATAATATCCTGGGGCGGCCAGGTGGCTCAGTGAGTAAGAGCACCAGCCCCAGAGTTGGGATGACCTGGGATCAAGTCCGGGCTCTGATACTTAGCACCACACCCAGAAATAACTGGCCTTGTAACCTTGAGCAAGTTACTTAACCCCAATTGCTTTAAAAAAATAATATCCTAAGGTACAAGTTACACAACAACATATTTCAGGGCAATACAGGGTAATTTTAAGAAATAATTTTACTTTTTGGATCACATAACCAACAGGATAGAGAACTAGATAATTTTTCTAATCCTTATGACCTCTCAGAGATTCTCAAAACAAAAATTATGTACCAAAAATTAACCAACTTTAGCTGTCTCCATGCACAGGAACCCCAAAGAAAGTAGAAAACCATATGAACTAATGTGATAACTTGAGCTCACTCTGTACCCCCTCTCCCATAACCCATCATGCTGCCAGCAATAAGACAGGAATAGGTAATGTAACCCATGGATTTACAGCAAAACTATCTACCACCTCAATTCTCCCTTTCTCTTTCCAGTATCATGGAAAGTAAAAGTCTTTATCAGCAGAAACTTACTCAAACTTCTATAGTCAGTACAACTGCAGCATTCTGTGCTTGCAAAAGATCTTTGTATGATAGTGGAAAAAAACTTAGAAAATAGGGCAAGACATTTTTCTGACCTTGAAATCAAGCTCAGTCATATCTCCCCCTTCTTCTCAGAGCCTAAGAGATCCAAATTCTAAATGATAGATATCAACCCAAGCTGTAATAGGACCAGCATAGCAGCACTTTGTAACAGTAGACCAAAGAAGTAAAAAACAGAGTGAATGGAACAGGACATCATGAGGTGGGTTGTATGATAACCCACTAAGTCTTGGAGAAAGAACCCTATATCCAGTTGAGGCCAGTTCTTTCCCTCCAGAATCACTTGGTACAGAGACCCAAGCTGAACAATGGATTGCCCAGGGTAAAAAGGAATTGAAACACTTTTAAGAAGCCAGCCTCAAGGAAACCACCATCACAGAGGAAGGAGCAGAATGTGAGGAATAATGTCCTTATTGTGTCTGGGAAAAGTGTGGGAAAAGGTTGAGATCGCCAAAGTTCTGAGGAGAAAGAAAATCCAATTAAAGACCTTGAGTATAATAAGCAGATAAGTAGCAGAGAAAACAACAGCAGAAGGAACTATTGCTTCCAGATCTAGAAAAGAAATTCAGGCATCTGTAAATAAATACTAAAAAGTCAAAGGAAAATAAGCCAATGCTCCATGATATAGAGGAGCATGCCAATTTTGATGAGACCTCTTAAAACATATTTTGTTCCTCAGTGATTTGAAAGAGAAATGAGAAATGTGAGAGCAGAATTTATGGTTTGCAGATAAAAAATAATTAGCAAAATAGACAAACTCGAATCTGCAATAGCAAGTTTCAGCAAAAAAAAAGCAAAAGAGAACAACTGGTTGAGATTTTAAATACACAGAAATTATGTGCAATTTAAAAGGGAAACACAAAATAATTAAAAGAAAACATGCATTCTAATCAAGCGAAACATTGATATCAAAGGCAGAATACATAAAGACAATTAAGGATTATAGATCTCCAAGAAAAACAGAAGACAAAAAAAACCTAAACACTGTGATGCGAGCAATAATACAATAAGACTGCCTGGAACTTTGGGCCACAGAAAGCAAAATGACAATGGGAAGAATACATAAATCATCTCTAGAAAAAAATAAGCCTGTTAACTCCTACATGTATAGTGATTAAATTTAGCAATTCAGTTCAGAAACAATAAATTCTTCAGGTAATCAGAAGAAAAACTTTCAAAAACAAGAAAGGAAATTCAAACAGCACAAGATTATTCTGTACTTACTATAAAATACAGAAGATAGGGGAATTGTGTGTTTTGAAAAGCAGCAGAGCTCAAAATGCACTTCAAGGTGACTTGCCCTGAAAAATTTGAATTTAACAACACAAAAAATAGTATTTTCAATAATAAAGAGGTGTTCCAAAGGTCTTTTATTTTTTGCTTTTTGGAGGGCAATTGGGGTTGTGACTTGCCCAAGGTCACATTGCTATTTTTTGTGTGAAGTATCTGAGGCCAGATCTGAACCCAGGTCCTCCTGACTCCAAGGCCAGTGCTCTATTCACTACACCACCTAGCTGGCCCACCAAAGGACTTTTAGAAAGAAAACCAGAACTGAACTTATTTTTTTGATTCTCAGACCTCCAAGACAACAGAAATTGAGGAAGGATGAACGATTGCAATAGCAACAGACTGACAGCAAAGAAATAATATTCTAAATGTATACAAGGAAACAAAGGTGAAAATGAAAGTCACAGGTCAAGGTAATGGTGGAGAGCCAGGCCTGGGGGTAGTATAGACAGAACCTTATGGAACCATGCCTACACACATTAATTGGTATTTTCTGTGGGAGTAAATTGCAAAATAAGAAGGTGTAGCAGCAAGCACCCCAGTGTCCCCAGGGTGGCTGCTCACACAGGTTCTTGGATCTGCTTTGATAAAGGAAAGCAACTCAAAATGGGTTAACAAGCTTACTTTAATCAGTCAAACATATATCATTTACTGTTCAGGGGAAAAAGGTCAGCACCCTGAACTTCACTGGCACTTTGCAGATTCCAGGGAATGACAAGAGTTGAACAGGCTTCTGCACATTTAAGACCCAGCAGTTTTGTTTTGTTTGAATAAGAAGGGCTTGTGGCCTCTGGAGCTGACTGAAATGCCCAATTTCTACAGGGGCTTCTTGCTCCCACTTTTTCTCTGTCTCTTTCTCTGTATTTCTGTCTGTCTTTCTGTCTATGGTCTGTCTGTTTCTCTCTGTCTCTGTCTCTTTCTCTGTGTCTGTCTCTCTCCTGTTGTCCCATTTGCTTCTTTCTATTCAGCCCTCCATTAAACCCTCAGAGTTCTGGTGCTCATTTCACAATCATAATTCCAGAGGTTCCATCTGACCTAAGTAATTTAAATTTCTCTTATCCATGTTTACTCTAGAAGCAGACAGATTTTATGATACCACCAAAAATTAGCGAAGGGTTAATCTGGGCTTTGTGATCAAAGGAAATGATAGAAACTGTCCAACAAATTATTGTAAGGTGTAAAAATTTAGCTCCTACCAAGACATAACCTAATACCAAGTCTGGAAAATCCCTTTCTTTCTTTTCTTTTAGGAAAATCACTTTATTTTTTTGTTGAATTTTTTTAATGCTTTATTAACTTCTGATTTACATCATTCGTTTCTGCCAGATTTTAAGTTACAAATTTTCTCCCCATTTTTCCCTACCCACCTCCTCAAAATAGCAGTCCCACAGGATATCCCCTCCTCCAATCTGCTCTCTCCCATATTTTCTCCCTTTCGACTTTTCCAGTGGGTCTCTATGCCTCAGTGCCTGTATATTTTATTTCCCAATTAGATGTAAGATGGTATTAATAATAGTATATATATATATATATATATATGTATATACATACACACACACACACACATATATATATATATATATATTTGAATATTTGATTTTAAAACTTTCAATTCCAGATTCATTCCCTTCCTTCTTTGTCACCCACCCTTACTGGGAAGATAAGCAGTTCAGTATAGGTGGTACATGTGTTGCAAATGCAAAACAATAACATAGTAGATATATTGTAAAAGACTGACTATATTTCCCCCCAATCCTATCCCACCTCCCACTTGTTCTATTCTTTGCTTTGATCCCGTCCCTTTTGAAAAGTGGGTGCTTCCAACTTCCCTCCCCCCCAGCCTGCCCTCCCTTCCATCATCCCCCCTCTCATCCCCTTCCCCCTCTACTCTCCTGCAGGATGAAATACCCTATTTAGTGTGTATTTCACTACCTCCTCAAGCCAAATTCAATGGGAATAAGGTTGAACCATTCCCTTTTGCGTTCCTATTCTTCCCCTCCATTGAAACCATTTTCCCTTGCCTCTTCTGTATGAGATATTTTACCCCATACTGTCTCTCCCCATCTCCTCTCATTATATTCCTCTCTCACCTCTTAATTTCACCTTTTAAGTATCATCTCTTCCTGTTAAATTGGTCCTGTGCCTTCTATCTATGTATACCTGTAAACATGTATACACACATTCACATATGTTTTCATATGCCCATATACCCTCATAGACATATACATATACATATATATGTGTATATATGTATATACATATATATATTTCTATTCCCTTCAACTACTGAGAAAAGTTTCATCAGTTATAATTATTGTTTTTCCGTGTAGGAATGTGAATAGTTCACCTTTGATAAGTTCCTTATGATTTTTTTTCCCTGTTGACCTTCTCGTGCTTCTCTTGCTTCATGTATCTGAATGTCAAATTTTCTATTCAACTCTGGTTTTTTCAGCAAGAATGTTTGAAAGTCCTCTATTCCACTGAATGACCATATTTTCCCCTGAAACATGATACTCAGTTTTGCTGGGTAGGTGACTCTTGGTTTCAATTCCAGCTCTTTTGACCTCCAGATTATCATATTCCAAGCCCTTCAATCCCTCAGTGTAGAAGCTGCCAGATCCTGGGTTATCCTGATTGTGTTTCCACAATATTCAAATTGTTTCTTCCTGGCTGCTTGTAATATTCTCTCCTTAATCTGGGAATTCTGGAACCTGGCTATAATATTCCTAGGAGTTTTCTTTTTGGGGTCTTTTTCAGGAGGTGATTGGTGGATTCTTTCAACCTCTATTTTGCCCTCTGGTACTAAAACATCAGGGCAGTTTTCTTTGACAACTTCCTGGAGGATGTTTTCTAGGTTCTTACTTTGATCATGGCTTTCAGGTAGTCCAATAATTTTTAAATGATCTCTCCTGGATCTATTTTCCAGGTCAGTGGTTTTTCCCATGAGATATTTCACATTGCCTTCTATTCTTTCATTTGTCTGGATCTGTTTAACAGCATCTTGATTTCTCATAAAGTCATTAGCTTCCATTTGCTCCAATCTAATTCTGAAGCAATGATTCTCCTCAGTGAGCTTTTGAGATTCTTTTTCCATCTGGAAAATTCAGCTTTTTAAGGCATTCATCTCCTCATTGCCTTTTTGAGCCTCTTTTGCCATTTGAGTCAGTCTGTTTTTAAGGTATTATTTTCCTCAGTCAGGTTGTTGACTCTCATTTCATAATTTTCTTGCATTGTTCTCATTTCTCTTCCCAATTTATCTTCCACTTCTCTTATCTGCTTCTTAAGGTCCTCTGTGGCCTATAACCAGCTTGTATTTTCCTTTGAAGCTTTTGATGCAGGAGTTCTGACTTCACTGTTTTCCTCCTGTTCCATGCTTTGCTCTTTTTGTCCCCAAAATAGGACTGCAATGTTGGAATCTTCTGTCTGCTTTGTTTCCTTTGCCTGCTCATTTTGCCACTCAATTACTTGACTTTTGCGTTTTTTGCCACAGTAGGACTCTGCCACCAGACAGGGAACTTTTGTCTGAAATGCTGGGGTTTTCTCAGCTGCCAGAGGTATTAGTTGGGTGCCTTTTCTGAGGTCTCCACATGCTCTGGTAATCTGGACACACACCCCAGGACCTCCACCCTAGACAGCAATCCATATCCAAGCAGGTTAAAGCAAAAGCAATTACCCCTCAGAGTGGTGCTTGGGCCCCTATACTCTGCAGGCCAGAAGCTGAAGCTGCCACATGGTGCTGGCTGGCTGTGCTGGTGTCTCAGCGGCTTCTCGCCCCAGGGGCAAAGGTCACCCGCTCCCACTTACTGGTCCCAAATTCCAGACTGCACTGGCCTCTCACTTTGTCCTTCGCATCTATGTGTTGATAAATCTGGAAACTGCCACTGCTGCTGCTGATCTGGAGTCCCTCTGGCCAGGCAGCTGGTCAGGCCCGCCCTGGGGCTAAAGCCTGGGCATGGGGCTGGGCTTGGCTCCAAGAGCTCTGTGCTGGATTCCTGCTGGCCTGCTGGGCTGTCCTCAGTGGGAAATTAGCTTCTCTGCATCATTTTCTGGGTTCTGTGCTCCAAAGTTTGTTTAGAGTCCCCTTTTTACATGGATGGGGAAGGTGGAAGCTGGAGCTGTGGGAAGGTCGTGCTTCTACTCTGCCATCTTGGCTCCACCCCAGAAAATCCCTTCCTTTCATGAACTTACATGACAATTCCTCATATTAAATCCTTACATGTCAGACAATCCTGGAGAACTCAATCAATAACCTATACTAGAACCAGATCTTTATACAGACCACACTATTGCCCACAATCATCTAGACATTACACAGAGCCATACACAAAATAAAGAACAATTATTTCAATAGCAGCCACCATACCAAATCTAATAATCTCCATGCTGTATAAGGGGTAGGGAAGAGAATAAGCATTTATTAAATGCCTATCATATGCCAAGAACTATGCTAAGTACTTTACAAATATAATCTCATTTAATCCTCACAACATCCCTTGGTGATCAATGCCATTATTATCCCCACTTCACAGTTGAGGAAACTGAGGTATACATAGGTAAAATAACTTGCTCAGGGTCACAGAGTTAGTGACTGAATTGAGGTTCGATCCAGGTCTTTCTTTTACCAGGAACAGTAGTTTATATGCTGTGCTAATTGGTTCTAGGAATGGGGGGGGGGGCAGCTTTCAAAATATAGAGATTTAATGACCAGTTAATTAACATTTATTATAAACACATACATATATCTATACACATATACATGCAGACACTTACATATACGTAATATTCTTAGATATCTATATTCGTAGACATATTGGTTATTGTCCTTTATTCTTGAAGAGGACCAAAATGACATCACTATGCTAAAGTCAAGTTCCAGTGTGTCTGACTGTGGCTGATCAGACCAATATGAACTCAGAATGCTCTACTACAGAGCAGGCACAAATAGCCCATGTGAACATTTGGGGTAGATTCTCTAAATTTGCACATCCTGTGTTTTCTTTGAGATCTTTCACTTCTACTTTGCTCATGGAGCACAGCACATTCTCTGATGTAGACATGCTATGCTGAACAATTCTGTGCCAGGTCTCCTGTCACACAATGCCAAAGTTCTTAAGAAAGACCTTGAGAGTGTGCCTATATCACTTCTTATGACCACCATGTGAACACTTGCCCTGTGTGTGTTCTCTATAAAACAGTCTTTTTGGCAAGTGCACATTTTGCATTCAAACAATGCCACCAGCCCATTGGAGTTGCACTTTCTGAAGCAGAGTTTGAGTGTTTGGCAGTTTAGCTCGAGTAAGGACCTCAGTGTCTGGTATCCTATCCTGCTAGGTGGTCTTCAGAATCTTCCTAAGACAATTCAAATGGAAATGATTCAGTTTCCTGGCATGGCACTGGTAAACTGTCCAGGTTTCAGACATGCAACAATGATGTCAGCACAATGGCTCTGTAGACCTTCAGTTTGGTGGTCAGTCTGATACCTCTTCTCCTTCATACTTTCCTTTGGAGCCTCCCAAACACTGAGCTAGCTCTGGCAATGTGTGTTTGTCAACCTTGTTATCAGTGTGTGCATCCCTGGAAAACACACCACCAGGGCAAGGAACTCATCCACCACATCCCAACTTCTCCATTTGCTGTCACCAATATTCCATGGATGGATGGTGTGGTGCTGGATGATGGAGCAGCTCTATTTTTTATGTTAATTGTTTGGCCAAAATTAATACAAGCAGCAAAGAATTGATCCAAACTGTTTCATCTCAGCTTCAGAGGTTGCACTGAGTGCACAATCATTTGCAAACAGAAAATCATGCACCATCACTCCCTCCACTTTGGTCTTGGTTTGTAGTCTTTTCAAGTTGAAGAATTTATCATCAGTGTAGTACCTGATCTTGATGCTGTGTTCATTCTCATTGATAGCATTTGACAACATGGCTGAAGAAATCCTGCTAAAAAACATGGGAGTGAGCACACAGCCTTGTTTCACTCTATAGGTGACTAGGAAAGCACAAGAGTCCATTACTCAGATCCCAGGAAAACATGCCATCATGAAATTGACATACAATGCTGATGAATTTCTCCAAGCAACTGTAATGGCAAGCAAAGTTAGTACTTTGTTCCTTTCTTCAACTCATCAAGTGCCTTTGAGCCTCACCTTTGATTGTGTCAAGTCTTTGTTGGAAACAATATACATTGTGTTGCCCTTAATAGGCCTAAGATCATCAAATGGAGCCCAAGGTGGGAGGAGCCTTCCAAAAGAGTGAACGGGAAGGGCAGAACAAGAGGAGTGGAATAAGAAGGAGCAGAGCAGATAAAAGCTCAAGCATGAGCTGGAACTAAGCAGAGCTAATTTAGTTTCTTGAATGTTTTGCTTTAGTTTATTGCTGAATAAATAGAGAGTTCACTATACTAGTCCTTGGTAGAACTGCTCATGATTGGTTTTACAACAACCAAATTTTGACATAATTTTCCATAAGCTTTCATGACTAACATAATCAACTTCCTTGGCCAGATCTATAAATGTTGCGTGCAGACATCTGTTCTTTTCCTAGTCTTTTTCCTGGAGTTGTCAGGAAGCAAACACCATATTGACCATTCCTTGGCCCTTTCTGAAGCCACATTGGCTCTCAGGTAGATGGCCATCCTCTAGGTGAAGGATCAGCCAATTATATTAAGGAGGACTCTGGCAAGAATCTTTCCAGCAATGACTAAGAGAGAGACCGCCGCCCTTCTCCCCACCCCTGTGATTGTCACAGGACAATCTATTTCCTTTACCTTTATGGAGGATGATGGAGGCATCATAAACTTCTGGGAAATAACTTTTTCTTGCCATGTACCTTGGAAAATTTCAGTCAGCTTTTGTATGAGCAATGGACCCCCACCTTGTAAACCTCAACTGGAACAGAATCAGCACCAGGTGAGGAGAGGAACATAATGGCATTCAAAACCTCTTCTTCAATTTGAATTTCAACTAGGGAGGGATTGACTTCAACCCGAGGTAAATGGTCAGTGACCTCAGCATCGACTGATGATGGTCTGTTGAGAGTACTCTGGAAGTGTTTAGCCCATCTCTCTAAGATCCTGTCCTTATCACCAATCAATGTGGCTCCATTGGCGCCAAGTAGTTGAGATGTACCATATGTCTTTGGCCCATAAATAGCCTTCAGGGCATCATAAAAGTACTTTGGGTTGTTACTATCAGCATAAACCTGAATCTCATCTGCCTTCTTACTGAGCCAAGAATCCTGCATCTTGGGGCAGCTAGGTGGCATAGTGAATAGAGTACTGGCCCTCAAGTCAGAAGAACCTGAGTTTAAATCTGGCCTTAGACTTGACATACTTATTAGCTGTGTGACCTTGGGCAAGTCACTTAACCCCAACTGCCTTGCCTTCAAAATCCTGCATCTCTCTTAGCTTTGTGCTTTACTTTTGATAGAATTAAATGCTGCCTTCTTAGAGAAGGATGAACTATCCTGCTGGTAAACCCTTTGGAGTTCTCATTTTTCATTTAGCAGTTTCTGAATTTTCCCATCATTTACATCAAACCAATATTGGTGTTTGTGAGTGTTCTGATCCAGATGAACAAATGCAGTGCTATACACCAAATCTCTGAAAGCTGACCACTCCTTTTCTGCTCCACTTCTGCCAATTGTGTGCTGGCTCAACTTTCCCTCCAAGTTAGCAACAAACTGTTCCTGCTCAGAGAAGAGCTTTAATCTGTTGACATTAATTTTTCTGGTACTTGTTTTGCCTTGGAGATGCAACTTTTGTTGAACGTGAATATTTCTCTTGGAGACAATTAGTCTGCACCACATATTGCCATTGTCACTCTCACATCCTGTCTGTCTCTTCTCCTTGCAATAGTCTATTAAATACCAGTGTTTACTGTGAGGATTTATCCATGAAGTTTTATTGCATTTAGATAAATGGAAGATAGTGTTTCCAATTCTAATACTTCCTAGAACTCCCTGCCAAGTCTGGTAGTCTGAGACTACTCTAGCATGAAACTCACCCAGAATTACAAGCTTGCCTTCTTTTGGCATATTGATGATAAGAATCTCCAGCTCTTCATAAAATTTTTCCTTGACCTCATCAGGTTTTGTCATGGTGGGAGCATAGGCACCCTATGTTGGTGTCTTGACATTTTCCTGCAAGTGACAATTGCATTGTCATGAACCTGTTGTTTACTTCTTTTGGTAGGCATATAAGTTTGTTGGCTAGATTAATTTTGATTGCAAAACCTACACTATTTTAATGGTGTTCCCATTCACTGCAGAAAAACTTGTATCTAGCTCCAACTTCAGTAACCTGGCCTCAGTTTGCCAGCCTTGTTTCACTCAGAGTTGCAATTTGGATGCAATACCTGCTGAGTTCTCTTGCAAGAAGAGCTCTTCATCTTTCAGGTCTACTGGATTTTCTATTGTCTATATACATAAGCACATTTCATGTACCAATGGTGAGTGAAATCCTCTTCGTAGACATTTGTGTGCATTTTTTTGTGTGTTTCAACCACAGAGTGGAATTCCTTGCCTACCATGGAAATCAGACCAGGATTGGGTAAAAGGACAATTTTTAGGGCATCTTTTCTAGCCCCTTCCTCACACCAGGAGGTGAGAAGTGTCATCCTTAAAAGGTTGCTCAGATATCCAGGGGGCTGCCAAATCCTACTGCTTGCTTCCATTAAGAAAATAACCCTATAGTTTGTGTGAAGGATTGTGACTATAGCTCCCAGTGTATCAGCACCTACTGCTACAATACTTGTCTGTTGCCACATGACTTTGAGATAGGTTAAAAAGGTTAAATGGTATGGGCGATGTTTTTTGATTTGTGCATAAATTGAATTTAAGTGAGGCAGAGTTGCACGAAGTTGTTGGCCTCACTCTCTTCTCCAGAGTCATCATAGTTCAGTGCCAGGACAGGATCAAGACAACTGGTGATCACTCAAGATGTAGTGGATGGCCTTGGCATCTCTGAAATCTAACCAAGCACTAAGCACTTTAGAACACTTGCTTCAGCTGCCTTCATGGTTGTTGGAACCAGTTGTTCTCACCTGCCCATTCCACCAGGGGAAGTCTTCACAGGCTTGGGGTAGACACACTGCTAACTCACCAACTAGTTTAAGACCCCTTGGTTATATAGACATATACATTCATATGCAACTATATAAGACTGTACTATGTTTGTTTGTCCTCTGTTTCTCTTTAGGTGGATAATATCTTCCTTCATAGCTTCAAGTCTTTCTATATTCTTCTAAGCCCACCAACTCATCATTTCCTGTATCATGCAATATTCCAACCTGATACTGTCTCCTTATTTTATATAGTCTAAAACAATATTGATTAATATGGCTGACATATGATGTAGTTTCTCTTTTTTTCTTTTGATTAAATCTATTTTAGCTTAACTTTGCCTGAAATTGTGATTATTACCCTTGCTTTTTTTTTTTTAAGCAATTGGGGTTAAGTAACTTGCTCAAGGTTACACAGCCAGTTATTTCTGGGTATGGTGCTAAGTATTGGAGCCCGGATTCTATCCCTAGGTCATCCCGACACTGGGACTGGTGCTCTTATTCGCTGTGCTACCTAGCCGCCCCTACCCTTGCTTTTGATGAAAGGATATTTTGACTTACCCATTACGGAGAAGGAAGAGGTGGAGGGCTGCCCCCCCATCTCAGTCAAATTTCAGAATACTTATTTCACTTTCTCCAGGATTTAGGTTCAATACATGAAGATCATTGAAAAGAGTAGTTTACTAGGCCCCTTCTGTCAGTGTAATACATTACCTAGAATATACATTATCAGCTTTGGACCAATTGGAAAAGAAAGAGACCCTGGAGTAGTAGATGCCAAAAGTAATTTTACCCCATGAATACTCCACTCAAGTTTGTTAAAGAATGCAAATGTTTGTGAGAGTGAATTGCCCCCATTCTTATATCTATTTGAAAGATATCATATCTGTGTCTGCAATGGGAGGCAATTGTGTCTCTGTGTTAGCCTTAGAATTTATCTTTTTGGTCCCTGTTTGTGAAGTCTGTTTTGTCTGTATTTGGAGAGTGGAACATTTATGGCTCTTGTCTGAGTCTCATGTGTCTCTTGTGTATTTGTCCTCACTGGACAAATCTGGAGGCTTATGATCTGGAGGCTTAAACCTAGAGGCAACTTCATGTAGATAAAACTCCTTTTTCTAGCTCTGATTTACGTGGGATTTCCCTTACTGAGATGAGAGGAAGGACAGGAGTCTACCTAGAGCTCTCCTCTTCCTCTTCTTGTATGAAGTAAAGGTAGAATAGCTGATTTATCCTCATCCTTTCCCCACCCTCACTGCCTTAATACCTATTCAGAAGAGTCTGCTGTGCCTTAGTCACCCAGCATCTTTCACCCTCCTATATTCTGAGAGTCAGTTCAGCCAAGCTCTGTCTTGCCTGGGTCTCTTTTTACCCTCCTTGCCTATTTTTAGGATTTAAGATCAAAAGATAGTAGAGACCTGGTCAACTTCCTCCACCTCCCACCCTCCTCAGAAAATGAAAAGTTGCTGTGAGGAATGAATGGAATAGTGAGTCAATCAGAGGTATAAAAGGATTACCTTGGTATAGTGAGGGTCCAGTTAAAATTAATAAACATAAATTTGTAATGGACACAGTCACAGAATGGTTTATACCTCCTAAGAGATCAAAGGCATAGGAAAAGCATCTATATTTCCAAAAATAATTATAGAATCTTTTTGTGCTACCTCTTTTTGCAGATCATATGATGTTATACTTGAAGAATCCTAGAGATTCAACTAAATAAATTATTTGAAACAATTTTAGCAAAGTAGCAGGTTATAAAATAAACACATAAATTCTCAGAATTTCTGCATATCATCGACAAAACCCTACAAGAAGAGATAGTAAGAGACACCCTATTTAATATAACTGTAAACAGTATGAAATACCTGCCAAGACAAATCCAGGAAATACATGAACATAATTATAAAACACTTTTTATAAAATAAAGTCACATTTATATAATTGCAGAAATAGTAATTGACCATGGGTGGACAAAGTTACTATGGTAAAAATGACAATTTTACCTAAACTAATTTACTTAGTCAATGCTATCTCACTTAAATTATCAAAAATTATTTTACTGATGAAGAAAAAATAATAAAATTCATTTGGAAGAACAAAAGTTCAAGGATATTAAAGGAATTAACAAAAAGAAATTTAATGGAAGGATGTTGAGTAGTACCAGACTTCAAATTATAAGACAGTAATTATCAAAACTCTCTGATACTGGCTAAGAAATAAAAAGGTGGATGAGTGGACCAGAGTAGACATACAAGACATAGTAGCAAATACTTATTGTAACATTGTGCTTGACAAATGTAAAAATTTAAGCTTTTGGGAAAAGAATTAATTGCTTGTGAACAATTGTTGGGAAAAAGGAGAAGCAGTCTGGCAGAAATTAGGAATGCATCAATATCTTACACCATTTACCAAGATAAGGTCAAAATGGATACATGATCTATATATAGAGGGTTGTTGGTGCTTATACTCTGGTCTTGAAGAGGACCATGACACCAGGGAAGCAATGCCATGACATGCAAATGAATTGGATTTAAGTGAGGGAGGACTGTTCAAAATCACTAGCCTCACTTTCTCCTCTAGAGTCATAGGGGTCCAGAGATGAGATATAGATCAGAATGATTGGAGATGGCCCACAGCATAATGGGAGACTTTGATCTTTTTAAGCTAAGGTCTTTAACAGGTCTCAGTTTGACTGAGGCAGTGATTAAAGCAAGGTAAGCAATGAGATTTAATAAGAAAACTAGAAGAACATGGAACACATTACTTATCAGACTTGTGGATGGAAGAAGAATTTATGAATAAACAAGAGACAGAGAGCCTTGTAAGGTATAAAAAGGATAATTTTTATTACATTAAATTAAAAAAGATTTTATAAAAGTAAAACCAATGTACCAAGGTTAGAAAGAAAGCAGAAAGCTGGGGAAAGTTTTTTATAGACAGTTTCTCAGATAAAGGTTTCATATCTCAAATATGTAGAGAACTTTGTAAAATTTATAAGAATATGAGTCATTCCCCCATTGATAAATCATATAAAACTGTGAACAGGCACTTTTTAAATGAAGAAATCAAAACTTTATGGTTATATGAAAAAATGCTCTAAAGAATTATTGATTGAAGACATGGAAATTAATACAACTTTAGATATCATCTCATATTTATTTATCTGATTGGCTAAAATGATAGAAGAGGAAAATGAAAAATATTGCAGGGGATGTGGAAAAATTGCATCACTAATGTACTCTGGAACTTTGAACTTATCCAACTGTTTTGAAGAGATATTTGGGATTGTGCCCAAAGAGTTATAAAATAATGTATACTCTGACCCAGAAATACCAGTATTAGGTCTGTTTCCTGAAGTCATCAGGGAAAAAAGAAAAAGAACCTATATTTTCTAAAATATTTACAGCAGTTATCTTTGTGGTGGCAAAGAACTGGAAATTGAGGGGATGCCCAGCAATTGGGAAATGGGCTAAAAAGATGTACATGAAGGTGATGACATACTATGGTGCCATAAAAATGAACTGGTTGATTTTAGAAAAAAAACATGAAAAGGTTTGCAGGAAATAATGAAGAGTGAAATTAGAAGAACCAAGAGAATGTTGTATACAGTAAGAGAAATATTATTTGAGGAACTACCATGAATGACCAAGTAATACTGAGTATTATAAATACCCAAATTAACTAGAAAGGTCCTTTTTATCTGCAGAGAAAGAACTGATAAAAGTATATGTAGTATCGTTTTATGCATATACACATGCATGCATATATATGTGTTTTCTCTAGTTTGGGTGGGGAGAGAGGGAGAAAAAAAATAAAAGTGCATGGTAAGAACAACAACAAAAAAAAAAGGACCCAGAAGGAAGTACAGAAAAGCAAAGTAGCTTTGAAAATGATGTCTCATAGTCTTTTTTTTAAGTAAACAGTATGAAATGGAGATTCTCGGTTTCCTATTGAATTCTCTTTTTGTATTGCTCTGTATACATGGAATGTTTTGGTCTTTTTGGATCGAAGTTCAAAGTGAATTCAACAATTTTTTTAAAAGAATTTTTTTTGTGTGGGGGCAAAGATCTAGCAAATGGGAAGAGGCGCCCATAAATCAAGGATTGCCTAAACAACTTATGATATGTAAATATAACTGAATATTATTGTGCCTGAAGCCATGATGAAAGGGATGCTTTCAGTCAGACCTGGGGATACTTGCATAAAGTGACACAAAGTGAAGTAAGAAGAGCATCGGTAATTTAAACAATAACAACACTGTAAAAATAAACTATTTTGAAGTCCTTAAGAACTCTGACTAAATCAATGGTGAACCATGATTCCATAAGACTGGTGAAACAGTCCAATCTCTTGACAAAAAAGACTTTTTTTTCACTTGGTCACTATGTCAGGTTTTTTTTTGGTGAATGTGCATATTTGCTACAAAAGTTTTATCTTCGTTTCAGTGGTAAGGATGAGATAGGAGGAAGAAGAAGTTGATATTTGAAACAAATTTAAAGGATGAAATGAGTCAAAACCCAAACACATTTGAAATGACTTTGAAAAAATGTCAGCAGATATAATCCTGGATTTATTCTTTTTGTGGGGTACTATTTATCTAGGCAAAGAAAATGGAAAATAAGAGAGCAATGCAAGCTGAAAAAAAAATTTTTAATAAGTATTTGGGTTTCATGTGAAACCATCCTGTGCATTGGACTGACATACCGTAGTGGATAGTGGCATGAGTAGCACCCTTTCATATCCTGCAACTACAAGAAAGCAAGGTACACTGGAACAAGTCAGAAATGCCAGTGCCTCTTGGGAATATTTCATTGGAAATAGAGCCAATCGCTAATCCAGAAGAACTTTGAGTCCTTATGAAATGACTGAAGACATAAATACTTTCATTATATATCACTAATATTACACGTTTCACCAGTTATAGACAAAGGGTTACTGTGCTTTTTTCCTACTTTCTTTTTTAATTTTTTAAATTATATTTTAGGTTCTGAACTCTCTCCTTCCCTCCTTCCCCACCTTTCATGAGAGAAGATCGCTATTTGATACAGATTTATAAATATATAAAACTATACCATATAGATTTCTATTTACTATTTCTTTCTATGGATATGGATAGCATCATCCTTCATAGACCCCTTGAAGTTGATTTGAGGATTTGCAATACTCAGAATAACTTTGTTATTCACAGCTCTTCCAACAACATTGCTATTACAATATACAACATTCTCTTGGTTCTCTTCGTTTCATTTTTCTTTATTTCATATAAGTCTTTCCATGTTTTTTCTAAAATTGCCCAGCTCATCATTTCTCACAGCACAGTAATCATCTCCAAACCATACAGCAAGGTATGGCTAACCAGTGCAGTGCAATAACCTTTAATTAATTATTCTCTAAGCTTAGATGAAATAAAAACAAGAAATTTCTAAAATATGAAGAGAAAAAGTTATAGAATAGGAGGTAATTGGAAAATCTTCAGTCAATGCAAATTCTAGAAGTTATACCTAATAACAAAATGTGTGACAAAACAGTACTGATATCTGAAATGATATTGAAAGGGAGATGTGTGAAGTTTGAAATTATGATAGGAGATTTTTTTAGTTTAATGGACTGAATCTTATTAGCATATAAATTATACAAAAATGGATAATTAAAAAAGCTAGCATCTGCTACAACCATCTTGAATGAATGTATTCTCCCGAAGTTTGTGACAGAAATTGAAAAAAAAATATGACTTTCACATAGTATATATGGCAGCCATCACCATTGCCATGGCAAGAACATTGGAAGAAAGATATAACCATCACATGGTATCCCTAAAACAGAAGCCAAATACTACCAATTTTTGAGACAGCTATCTAATATCCATGTAAAGCCATTAGAAGATTATATTAATGTTCAGCTAGCCTACTTTTTAAATTTAAAGACAATGAAATTAATTAATTAAAGGCAATGAAAAATAACATGTACAAGGGAATCCAGAAAACAAGTGCACATCACAAATTCTTGATTCCCCTAACCGGCAACACAAGGCCCAAAGCAGTGCAAATAACAAAAACAAAGCATTTAAACATCAATGAAAAACTTCACTACTGACTTGAGAAGTAAAGACATTTAGAAGAGTGAGAGTGTGTGAGAGAGCCAGAGAAAGAGAGAAATAGAGAGAAACTTCAAAGAAGAAGGATATGGAAAATTTCTGGTTAGCTATATGTTTACAAGAAATTTAACACAGGCAAAACAGAAATTGGATTAAATAGGAAAGAAATATTTGCAGACTTTTAACATAATGAATGACAGAAAAGTTTTATCAAGGAAGATGACCACAACTCTAGGGTCTAAATATGAAAAAATAAACAAAAACATTGGGGAATAAGTGGATAGAGAGGATGGAGTGGAGGGGGTAATTATTGAATAAACTGCTCTAAAGTGCCATGATGTGACATATCCCCAAAATAAAATACAGTTTTAAATTATTAGAGCTTTAAACTGCACTAGGACTTTTTGGGGGCATGCTGCATTTACTCTGTATTTGAAGATAATTGTAGAATCAATTCCATAGTTATGTCTTATTTATGTTTAGAAATTATATAAAATAGATCGAAGTATAATGTGCATAATTATATAAAATAGATCTGTATTGAAACTTTTCTATTCTAAGCATGCAATCCATAAAATAATATAAAGAACAATTGATGCAAAATGTAACATTTATCAAGTTTAAGCTTATTATCACCCCAGCTAACCTTTACCATATTATTAGTTTTCCTGGACCACTGCTTTATCATGACAGAGACACTTGTGTAGCTCAATGAAATGATATATTATGCCAATCAGGGTTACTCAAGATGGAAAGGTCACAGAAGAGAGTTCTGACAAAAGGTGCTCCACTAGAGAAGAAAATGACAAACTACTCCAGATTCTATGCCAAGAAAGCCCCATGGACAGTATTAAAATGATACAATATAAGCCAAAAGAAGATGAACTCCTAAGTTCAGGAAGTGTACACCATGCTATTGGGGATAAGTTGATAAAAACTACAAGTAGCTCCAGCACATGAAGTGACTAGACCAAAGCCAAAAGCAGCTCAGCTGTGGATGTGTGTGATGATGAAAGGAAAGTTCAACGATATAAAGATTGATATTGCAGAGGAACCTGCAATGTAAGATCTATGAACCAAAGTAAGCTAGAACTGGTCAAACAGGAGATGAAAAGATTAAACATCTTTGGTGTCACTTAAATGGATGAAAATGAGTGAATTTAATTCATGTGATCCATACATATACTGTAGGCAAGAAGCCCTTAGAAGAACTGGAGTTGCCCTCATACTTAATAAAACAGTGGAGAAAAGCAGTACTGGAGTACAGTCTCAAAAATGATGGAATGATATCTATTCAAATCCAAGACAAACCATTCAACATTACAGCAATACAATTATAGACTCAAAACATTAATACTAAAGAGGCCAAAATTGATCAATTATGTGAAAATCTGTAGCATCTAGAAATAAAATTTAAAAAGATAGCATATTCCTCATAAAGTATTGGAATGCTAAAGTAGGAAATTGAAAGATAATTGGGATAACAGGTGAGTTTGCTCTCAGAGTACAAAATTAATCAAGGCAGAGACCAATGGAGCTTTGTCAAGATAACTTGTTCATAGCAAGCACTTTCTATTTTTAAAAAATTATTTGTGGGGCAGTGAGGTGGTGCCTCACTTGACACTAGCTGTGTGACCTTGGACAAGTCACTTAACCCCAATTGCCTTGCCTTCTCCCTACAAAAATTATTTGTTTAATATTTAATTTTTGCCACTAACATATAAAAATAATTACTAGCTTTCATTTTAAAAACTTTGAGTTACAAGTTCTCTCCCTCCTCCCTTTCCCCCTCATTGAGAAGGCAGGCAATTTGATGTGTTGTCATGCAAAACATGTGTAAATATTAGTCATGTTGTTAAAGAAAACAGACCAAAAAAAAAACTCCAAGAAAAACAAAGTAAAAAAAAGTATGCTTTAATCTACATTCAGACTCAATCAGTTCTTTCTCTGTGGGTGATGACATTTTTCATCATAAGTCCTTCAGGGCTGTCTTGGACTATTGTATTGTTTAGAATAGCTAAGTTATTCACAGTTGATTATTGAACAATACTGATGTTTCTGTGTACAATGTCCTCCTGATTCTGCTCATTTCACTTTGTATCAATTCACTCAAGCCTTTCCATATTTTCTGAGAGCATCTTGCTTATCCAAACACTTTTTCTTTTTTTCATTTTGCAAATGCTTTATTAACTTTTGATTCACATCATTCATTTCTGCCATATTTTGATTTACAAATTTTCTCTGCGTTTTTCCCCTACCCACTGCTCCAAAATAGCAGTCCCACAGGATATCGCCTCTTCCAATCTGCTCTCTCCCATATTTTCTCCCATACCCCTTTCGACTTTTCCAGTGGATCTCTATGTTCAAGTACCTGTATATCTTATTTCCCAATTATATGTAAAATAGTATTAATAATATATATATATGTGTGTGTGTGTATATGTATGTATATATATATACATATATATATATATGTATATATATATATATATATATATATATATAAATATTTGATTTTAAAACTTTGAATTCCAGATTCATTGCCTTCCTCCCTTGTCACCCACCCTTACTGGGAAGATACGCAGTTCAGTATAGGTTGTACATATATGGCTAATGCAAAACAATAACATAGTAGATATACTGTAAAAGACTGACTATATGTCCCTCTCTCCTATCCCACCTCCCACTTTTTCTATTCTCTACTTTGATCCCGTCCCTTTTCAAAAGTGGGTGCTTCCAAATTTCCTCCCCCCAACCTGCCCTCCCTTCCATCATCCCCCCTCTCATCCCCTTCCCCCCCTACTCTCCTGCAGGGTGAGATACCCTATTTAGTGTGTATTTCATTCCCTCCTCAAGCCAAATTCAATGGGAATAAGGTTGATCCATTCCCCTATTCTTCCCCTCCATTGTAACCATTTTCCCTTGCCTCTTCTATATGAGATAGTTTACCCCATTCTGTCTCTCCCCATCTGCTCTCATTATATTCCTCTCTCACCTCTTAATTTCACCTTTTAAGTATCACCCCTTCCTGTTAAATTGGTCCTGTGCCCTCTATCTATGTATACCTGTAAACATGTATACACACATTCACATATGTATTCATATGCCCATATACCCTCATAGACATACACATATATATACATATATGTATATATATACAATTGTAACTTATGAAACTTTTCTCAGTAGTTGAAGTACTGAGAAAAGTTTCATAAGTTACAATTATTGTTTTTCCATGTAGGAATGTTAATAGTTCAACTTTGATAAGTTCCTTATGATTTCTTTTCCCTGTTTACCTTCTCATGCTTTTCTTGCTTCTTGTATCTGAATGTCAAATTTTCTATTCAAATCTGGTTTTTTCAGCAAGAATGCTTGAAAGTCCTCTATTCCACTGAATGACCATATTTTCCTCTGAAACATGATACTCAGTTTTGCTGGGTAGGTGACTCTTGGTTTTAATCCCAGCTCCTTTGACCTCTGGAATATCATATTCCAAGCCCTTTGATCCCTCAGTGTAGAAACTTCCAGATCCTGGGTTATCCTGATTTTGTTTCCACAATTGATTCTTCCTGGCTTCTTATAATATTCTCTCCTTAATCTAGGAATTCCGGAACCTGGCTATAATATTCCTAGGAATTTTCTTTTTGGGATCTTTTTTCAGGAGGTGATTGGTGGATTCTTTCAACCTCTATCTTGCCTTCTGGTTCTAAAACATCAGGGTAGTTTTCTTTGAGAACTTCCTGGAGGATGATTTCTAGGTTCTTACTTTGATCATGGCTTTCAGGTAGTCCAAAAATTTTTAAATGATCTCTCCTGGATCTATTTTCCAGGTCAGTGGTTTTTCCTATGAGATATTTCACATTGCCTTTTATTCTTTCATTTGTTTGAATCTGTGTAACAGCATCTTGGTTTCTCATAAAGTCATTAGCTTCTATTTGCTCCAATCTAATTCTGAAGCAATGATTCTCCTCAGTGAGCTTTTGAGATTCTTTTTCCATCTGGCAAATTCGGCTGTTTAAGGCATTCTTCTCCTCATTGCCTTTTTGAGCCTCTTTTGCCATTTGAGTTAGTCTGTTTTTTAAGGTGTGATTTTCTTCAGTCAGTCTGTCGACTCTCAGTTCATAATTTTCTTGCATTGTTCTTATTTCTCTTCCCAATTTTTCCTCCACTTCTCTTATCTGCTTCTTAAGGTCCTCTATGGCCTGTAAACAGATCGTATTTTCCTTAGAAGCTTTTGGTGCAGGAGTTGTGACTTCACTGTCTTTCTCCTGCTCCATGCTTTGCTCCTTTTTGTCCCTGAAATAGAAGTCTAATGTTAGAATCTTCTGTCTGCTTTGTTTCCTTTGCCTGGTCATGTCACCCCATCAGTCACTTGACCCCTTGGCTTTTTTCCACAGTAGGACTCTGCCGCCAGATAGGGGAGCTTTCATCCCAAATGCTAGGGTTTTTTGCAGCTGCCAGAGGTATTAGATGGGTGCCTTCTCTGAGGTCTCCACAGGCTCTGGAAAGTTGGATACACAACCTAGGATCTCCACCCTAGACTGCAATCCAGATCCAAGCAGGTTAAAGCAAGAGTGATTACCCCTCAGACTGGTTGCTTGGTCCCCCTACACTCTGCAGGCCTGGAGCTGAAGCTGCCACATGGCGCTGGCTGGCTGTGCCTGCGCCTCAGCAGCTTCTCACCCCAGGGGCAAAAGCCATGCACTCCCACTTACTGGGTCCCAAAGTCCAGACTGCACTGACCTCTCACTTTGTCTTTCACATCTATGTGTTGATAAATCTGGAAACGTCCACAGCTGCTGCTGATGTGGATTCCCTCCAGCCAGTGGCTGGTCAGGCCCGCCCTGGGGCTAACGCCTCAGTGTGGGGCTGTGCTCGGGAGGTCAGCTTCTCTGTGTCATTTTGTGGGTTCTGCAACTCCAAAGTTTGTTTAGAGTCCACTTTTTACATGGATTGGGGAAGGTGGAAGCCAGAGCCCAGTGGAGATCCTGCTTCTACTCTGCCATCTTGACTCTGCCCCCCCAAACACTCTTTTTCAACAACCCAAAAGGCAATTCTACACATGAACATCATCAGATGGTCAATATAGAAATTAGACTGATTATATCATAAGATGATCAATATAGAAATCAGATTGATTATATACTTTGCAAACAAAGGTAGAAATGTTCTAGATAGTCAGTTAAAACAAGACTTGAAATTGACTGGGGCTCAGATCATGAACTTCCTATTTCAAAATTCAAATTTAAGTTGGAAAAAGTAGGGAAAACCATCATACCATATAGGTATGACCTAAATAACATCCCTTATGAATATGAAGTGGAAGTAACACATAGATTTAAGGCGTTAGATTTGGTAGATAAAGTGCCTGAAAACCTATGGACAGAGGTTTACAATATTGTACAGGAGGCAGCATCAAAAAATATCCCAAAGAAAAAAATCAAGAAAACAAAAAATGACTTTGATGAGGCTTTACAAATATCTGATAAAACAAGTAAAGGGAAAGGGAAAGAAGAAAGGGAAAGATATTCCCAAGTGAATGAAGAATTCCAGAGAATAGCAAGAAGTGACAAGAAGGTTTTCTTTAAGCAATGCAAAGAAATAGAATTAAGCAATAGGATGGGAAAAACAAGATCTCTTCAAGAAGATTAGAGACATTAAGGGAACATTTCATTTAAAAATTGTTATTTTAAAAGACAAAAAATGGTAGGAACTTAATAGAAGTAGAAGAGATTTAAGAAGAGGTGGCAAGAATGCACAGAACTACACAAGAAAGATCTTAACATCCCTGATAACCATAAATGTGTGGTTAGTGATCTAGAACCAGACATCCAGGAGAATGAAATCAAATGAGCCTTATGAAGAACTGCTAACAATAAGACTAGCCAAGGTGATAGAATTTGAGTTTAGCTATTTAAAATCCTAAAAGATGGTGCTTATAAAGTACTGCACTCAATGTGCCAGCAAATATGGAAAACTCAACAATGGTCACTGGATTGGGAAATGCATCCCAATCCTGAAGAAGGGCAATGCCAAAGAATGTTCAAGTACCAAACACTTTCTCTGATTTCACATACCAGTGAGGTATATTAAGTATATAAAGTATATTAAGGTTATACTTAAGATTCTGCAAGCTATGCTTCAATAATATGTTGCAAGGCCAATGCAATATTCACAGTACCTATGGTAGTTATGGATATGCTGGTGTAATTCTGAATCACAAAATATTACAGGCTCTCCATGTGGAGGACAGAACCAAAACATTTATTCAAACAACAGAAAGCCAGATCCATCATAGCAACAAAAAATATATATACTCAATAATACTGCAGAGGGCACTGTCATCCCCAAACCTTCCCCCTGCTAGGGCCTTACCACAAATACAGCTCACTGCCTGTTTCTTTCTCTCTCTCAGCTCTAACTACTCTGACCAACTTCCTCTGGGCTCTGGTCCACCTTTTTCAGCAAGATCCTCCCACCATAGGCTTCATGTGACTCAAACTCATGTGACTTAGGCTTCCACGTGACTCAAGAAGGTCACATGGACCTATTAATGGATGGGAAAGATCTTTCCATGTACATTACCATCTCGTATGTGAATTGAGAATACCAGAATAGCAGATTGGTTTTTAAAGAGGTGGAGGAACTACAGAACAAATTGCCAACATTTGCTGGATTGTAGAGAAAGCAAGTGAGTACAAGAAAAACTGCTTCATTGCTAAAGTTCTTGACTGTGTGGATCACAACAAAATGTAACAAGTCTTCAAAGAGATGGGAGTACCAGATCATCTTACTTGTCTCCCAAGGAACCTGTATGTGAGCCACAAATCAACAGACTTGAATGTGGAGCAACTGATTGGTTTAAGATTGGAAAAGGAATACAAAAAGGTATATGCCTTATATATTTATTTAACTTAGAGTACATCCTGAAAAATGCCAGGCTGGATGAATCAAAAGCCAGAATTAGGATTGTGCAAAGAAATATCAATAATCTCAGATATGTAGACAATAGCACTCTGGTGGGAGAAAGTGAAGAATTAAAAAGCCTTAATGAGGGTGAAAGAGGAGAATATAGAAACTGACTTGAAGTTTAACATCAGAAAAACAGATCTTGGCAACTGGTCCCTTCACTTCCAGGCAAAAAAAAAATGGATGTGGTGTCAGATTTTATATTATTGAACTCCAAGATCACTGCAGATGGCAACTATAGCTATGAATTTAAAAGACTCTTGCTCCTTGAAAGGAAATCTTTGGCAAATATGGACAGCATACTAAAAATCACCTTGACAACAAAGGTCTGTATAAGCAAAGTTATGGTTTTTACAGTAGCAATGTATGGTTGTGAGAGTTGGATTATAAGGCAAGCTGAGTTCTGCAGAATGGATGGTTTTGAATTGTGGTGCTGTAGAAGACTTTTGAGAGTCCCTTGGATAACAAAAAATACAAATTTACAAATCCTGAAGTAGGACATTGATTAATTGTGCATTGTGGAATCAAGCTTAAAGACACAAGCCTCTTTCTTTATATGGTACCTGTTAAGAATTTTATATTGTTGAATCTAAATTGCATTTTGATATCAGTGGAGAATGATGTGGGTTTGATGGAATCATATAGCTTAAAGTTATCATTGCAATTAAGTGATTAACAAAATGTTTTGGTTCAACTTGCTTTTAAATTTGGAAACCATAAGTATTTTTATTTGTTGTTGTTCAATCATTCAGTCATGACTGAACCTTCATGACTCCAAAAGTATAGCAGGCTATTTTATTCTCCTCTATCTCCTGAAATCTTTCCACACTCATATTCCTTGCTTCCACAGCACTATCTATCCATCTCATTCTCTGCCATCCCCTTTTCCTTTTGCTTTCAATATTTCCCACATCAGTCTTTTCCAATGAGTCCTTTCTTCTCTACATCAACAATAGCCCTTCCTATTACTCTTATAAATTTACCTTTCAAGGTTTCTCTTGATTCACATTATTTCAGAATTCTTATTTAGCTCTAAACTTTTCATTAGAAATTCTTGAAAGTTGTCTATTCCATTAAAACTATTTTTTTCCTATAGGATACTTACCTTTCTTATAAGATATTCATACTTACTTAGTGTAACTTTTTCTTGGTTGTAAGCACATATCTTTGGCTTTTTGGTGTATTGGAATATTGTATTCCAAGATCTCTCTCTCTCTCTCTCTCTCTCTCTCTCTCTCTCTCTCTCTCTC
>NW_027185793.1:15405741-15429309 GCF_028583685.1 Petaurus breviceps papuanus | reverse complement strand
TCTCTCTCTCTCTCTCTCTCTCTCTCTCTCTCTCTCTCTTTCTCTCTTTTGTTAAGTGACTTGTCCAGGGTCACACAGCTAGTAAGTGTCAAATTTTTGAGGCTGAATTTGAACTCAGATCCTCCTGACTCCAGAGCTAATGCTCTATCCACTGTATCACTTACCTGCCCCCAAGATCTCTCTTTTTGACAGTATACAATAAAACCTGCCATGTTTTGTATGACCCTTATTGCCATTACTTGATGTTGAAACTACTTGTTTGAAAATTGTTGTTAAAAATAGCCTTTGATATTTTTCTTTGATGTGAGAGCTCTGAATTTTGACTATAACCTTCCTAAGATGTGTCTTTTGGGGGTTATTTTAGGAGGTAGTAATTTCTATCTTTGCTTTGCCTTCTAGTTTTAATAGATCTCAGCAGTTGTCATTTGATTTTCCATTAAAATATAGAGTTCAAACCTTTTCTTTTTCTTATCATGTTTTTTTTTCAGGAAATACTGTGATTTTAAAACTGTCTTCTTTGATTTGGTTTCCAGGTCAGTAATTTTTATATGAGGTATCTTACATTTTCTTCTGATTTTTCAATTTTTTTGATTGCATTTTTATATTTCCTGCTGTCTCATGGAGTTAAAAATTTCTGTTTGGTTTATTCCGTCTTTCATGGAGTCCTTTTCTTGGGAAAATTGAATTACTCTCTCCTCTAAGCTACTTATTCTTGGTCCAATATTTTCTCCATAACTTTTATTTTATTTTTTTAATGTCTTGGTCAATTTATTTTAAGTATTTGTGTAGTCCTTGTGAAAAACTCATTTTTTCTTTTTATTTTCTACTTCAACTAATTATAGTTAGTCTTTTTTTGAGAATCTTTGATTTTGCAATATTTTATACTAGCCACTATTTTCTTTTGTCATGCTTCCTTTTTTCCTTTCTCTCTCTCCATCCCTCCCTTCATTTTCTTCCTTCCTTCCTTCTTTTGTCTCATCTCTTCAGTTTTAGATTCTGAATTGGGACTTGGTTGTAAGACTTGGCTCTTCCCCCAATGTGCTTTTGGGTAGGGTGGTAAGCCTCGGTTTGCCTCAGCCTGGGTCCACTGGATTTTTAAATTTACTTCTGCCTCCTGAAAGGTTTAACCATACCTCTCTATTTCAAAATGCTCAATCTACCCTGGAAGATCAGGGAAAAAAATATTCAGGGTCTGAGAGTTCATGGGTCTGGGATGTCCTGATCTAAGTGGTTATTGTTTTTCTGCTAACACTACTCTGGTTATTATTTGCAACTGACTGCCCCCTGCTTCCCAAGAATTCAAAGGTCCCTAAACTGAGACTTTCTGACCACCCTGGGGCTTTTTCAGGGAAACTTTCTGCTTCAGGACATAGACATTTGAAGGGTATCAATCTGATTACAGAGATACCATATCAGAATTATTGAAAACCCAAGTGGAACCTATGTAACAACTAAGATACAAGAATAGAATAAGAAGGCCATTCATGGGCCACATTTATATTAACCTAATCAACAATATGTCTACAAAGATGCATCAAAGAACTTGCTGAATTATGAGTTGTTGTAATAAGACATTATGTTTGGAAATAGACATAGTAGTGATATTGCAGGGTCAAAGGGTATAGGCTGAATAAGTTGTGATATATGACTGTGATGGAATGCTGTTGTGTTATAAGAAATGATGAGCTCAGTGATCTTAGAATAACATGGAATAATGAGAAAAGAAATGAGCAGAACCAAGAGACCACTATATACAATAATAGCAATATTGTTTTAAGAATGACTTTGAGGGATTAAGTAATTTTGACTATTATAAATACCTAAATAAGCTATAAAGGACATATGAAGGAAGATACTATTGCATCCAGAGAAAGAACTGATAAATATAAGTGTATATAGAATAATTTTACACACACACACACACAATTGCATCTAATGATAGCCATCTCTAGAGTGGGGTGGTGGTGAAAGGGAAGAATAAAAATGGGGGAAAGAAGGAAAAAAAGAAATTTATGTGATAACTATTGCATATTTTTAAAGAATAGTAAGTTGTAAATAATAGATTTGTAGTTTCATGTACAATCATCTTTTTTTGTTATACTATATCATGGAAATGCTTAATTTTTCTACCATGTACCCCAGAAATTTTAAAACAAAATAAATAAATATGAAAAAAGACATTCTGATTTTATGGTCTTGTAAAATAACAGAAGGCTTATCCTTTAACACAAATTTACTGATCAACATTGATTATGCAACAAAATAGTAGTAATGATGCAACATATCAGAGCAGGCTGTAAATATTAATACTAACTTGGTACCTAGCATGACAACATCAAAGTTGTGGTGAGACATTTGTGCAGCTGAAGACAACTTAGAACGATGGCAGAAATCTCTGACACTGGGGAGGAAGTCAGCAGCAGTACCAGCACCAGGCCTTAGAGATGGTTGTGAAAGTAGCAGTAATAGCTTAGGAACCTCTCAGCCCAGAGGTAGTAAGGGGGGGAGGGATGTAGAGGGAGGAAAAATAACTGTTCAGAAAGATATTACAGGAAACTATCAAGTAGAACCAAGTATAGTACTGGGTACTGTGGCCACTCTTGCCCAATTACAGCTCTGTATCATAGTTTCAGGACAGAAAGGGGCACTTATGTTTGCCACAAGGGAATAAGGGCCTGGTAACAGTTCCAAGGCAGAGAGGAACATGAACACTTGCAACTGAGGGAGAGAAGGGGGCCACAGTACCAGAGTTAGAAGGAGTGCTAGTGCTTGCATGTGCGGGGAGACAGGGACCTTTCCATGATAAAGACTAAAGCACAGAACACAGGAGCAGTATTCACACCTCTCTATGAATCATGGATCATACCACCTTGGAAGCACTGAAAACCTGCAGCCCACCAGAACTATCTCTGAAAACAGTAAAATGAAAAGACCTGAAGGTTAGGCCATTGCTTCTTCACCCCTAGGTGAGCAGATCACAACTTTAATATAATGTTATAAGTCAGAAGAAGAGAACATGAAGACAGCTTTAAGGAAAACCTCAAAGAAAAATACTCATTGATCTCAAGTTCAACAAGAATTCCTAAAAGAGTTAAAGAAATAGAAAGAGTGGTAAAAGAAAAATTTGGAAAGAAATTAGAGTGATGCAATAAAATTATGGTAAGAGAAATAATAACTTGGTAAAAGAGGCACAGAAAAATACTGAAGAATATAACATCTTAAAAAACAAAATTGGCCAAATGATAAAATAGGAACAAATATTCACTGAAGAAAAGAACTCTTTAAAAAGAGTTCTGGTTGTGGTCTTTCCTGACTTTTCTGACAACTGCCTCCTTTAATTTGCCCTCCCTTTTATCCCTCCTTGCTTCTCTCATCCTAATCCCCTCCTATTTCCCTGCTGTGTTTGTGTATTAATATAATGTAATATATGTATTAACATATAGTTAAACTAAGGGATTGGAACAGAATGGAAAAAAGAGGTACAAAAGCTCAATGAAGAAAATTATTCCTTAAAAATTAGTATTGCTAATAGAACCTAATGACTTTATAAGACATTAAGAAACAACAAAACAAAGTCAAAGGAATGAACTTTGAAAAAATGTGAAATATCTCACTAGAAAACCAACTGACCTGGAAAATAGATGAAGGAAAGATAAGAATTATGGGATTGCTTGAAGACCATCATCAGCAAAAAGAATCTATATATCTTATTTCAAAAAATTATTAAGGAAAAATTGTCCCAATATTTTAGATCCAAAGGGTAAAATAGAAATTAAAAAAAAATCCAGTGATCACCCCCTGAAAGAGATCCCAAATTGAACATCCCCAAGATTAATATAGCCAAGGTCTAGAACTCTCAGGTCACATAGAAATTATTATTAGCATCCTGAAAGAGAAAATTAAAATATTGTGGAGCCATAGTCAGGATACAAGAGATTTAGCAGCTTCCACATTAAAGAAGAGGAAGGGTTGGAATATGATACTCCAGAAGGCAAAAGAGCAAAGATTACAACCAAGAATTACCTACTAAACAAAACTGAGTATAATCCTTTAGGAGAAAAAAATGGATATTTAATGAAATGGAAGACTTTGAGGTATTCCTGATGAAAATACCAAAGATGAATAGAAAGTATGATGTTCAAACACAAGACTCGAGAGATGCATTCAAAGGTGAACATGAAAGGGACTTAATAAGTTTGAATTTTTTACATTCCTTTATGGGAAAATATATGTAACCCCTAACCACTTTACCATCATTATGATAGTTAGAAGGAGTCTATATGGACAGAAGGTAGGAATGTAAGTCATTTATGTTGAGATGATCTCACAAACTAAAGGAACGAGAAAGATGGATGCACTGGAAGATGGGGGGGGGGAAGAGGAAGAATGAGGAAAACTTTTCATAAAAAGATGTATTCAAGGAAGAGCTTTTCCAGTGGAGGGGAAATGGGGAAGGTGAGTGGGCAGCACTTGAATTTTGCTCTCATTAGAATTGGTTCGAAGAGGGAAGAAATACACACATATACAGCAGGGAAATAGGAGGGAATTAGGATGAGAGAAATAAGGAGTGATAAAAGGGAGGGGAAATTAAAGGAGGCAGTGGCAAGAAGCAAAATGGGCTTTTGAGGAAAGATGGGATAAAAAGAAAAAGGGAAGAATAAATAGAAGAAAATAGAACAATATGTTGTATACAAAAGATACTTGAAACAGAAAGACAGGGAGGGGCTGGAACAGAATTTATTATACTTCAGCTGAAGTAAAAAGATAGGTGTAGCAATCATGATCTCAGTCAAAGCAAAAAAAAAATCAGCCAAAATAAAAGGGATAATCAGTGAAACTTCATTTCACTAAAAGCTACCATAAACAATGAAGTGATATCAAAAAATTTTAAATTATTTTTCTGATAAATGGCACAATTTTCAAATACATAGGGAACAGAGTCAAATTTACAAAAATAACAGCCATTTCCCAATTGATAAATGGCCAAGAGTTATGAACTGTTTTCAGAAGAAATCAAACCTATTCACAGTCATATTTTTAAAAATGCACTACATCACTATTGATTAGGGAAATTCAAGTTAAAACAACATTGAGGTACTACCTCACTCCTAGCACAAATGACAAATGCTAGAGGGGATGCTGAAAAATAGAAACACTAATGCACTTTTGCTGGAGTTGTATTCTGGAGAATAATTTGGAACTATGCCCAGATGGTTATAAACCTATGTATACCTCTTAACCCAGCAATACCAATACTAGGTCTGTATCCCAAAGAGATAATTTAAAAAATTGTGAGGAAAAATCCATTTGTTCAAAAATATTTATAGCAGCTCTTTTTCTGGTGGCAGAGAATTGGAAATCGAGGGGAGGCCTATCAATCATGAAATGACTGAAAAAGTTATGGTATTTGATTGTTGATTGTGCTACAAGGAATGGTAAAGGGGATCATTTCAGAATGCTTAGAAAGAACCCTATAAACTGATGCAAAGTGAACTGAGCAGAAGTGAGAGGACACTGTACACACTAACAGTGATATTATAAGGATGATCAGTTGAAAAAGTTTTAGTTACTCTGAGCAATACAATGATTTAGAACAATTTGGGAAGACTAAATGATGAACAATTCTGCCCACATCAAGAGAGAGAACTGATGAATTGAATACAAATTTAAGTATAATTGTCTCATTTTCTTTATTTTTCTTCCCTTTTTTGACATGGCCAAATTGGAAATATGATTTGTCTGCTTTTACATATATAATGGGCACAATATTGCTTGCCTTCTCCATGAATGGGAGAGTGGTAGAGGAAAGAATTTGGAACTCACAAATTTTAATGTCAAAAATGATTAATTAGAAATTATTATTAAAAATTAGAATTTGAAAATTATTAGAAAAATTATAAATTAAAAAAAAATAGGTATCACTATTGACAAATACTCAAACGCCCCAAGCTACATGGAAAAAAAATTATCAAAGCATGGTTATCAGGTGCAGAGGGAGGGAGGAAATTGATATAAAAAATACATGGAATATAATTAGGTATATATTACCTTTTTTGTCCTATCTATAAATGTAATAGAACTGAGGGTACTTTAATAGACCTAGAGAGAATAAGCATATATCATGATATCTTTATTCAATTCTTCCCAAACTCCTTCCATAATACTAGCAAATTTCAACATATGCATATTTATGCTCCCTCAAAACACCTTAACTTCACAGTTATCAAATTACTCTTTTCACATGACCTACTCCCCTACCCCACCTCAGCTCCACAAAAATGTTCATACCCTTCATCATGTCATCACCCACAAATGTAACACTTCTACATTCATGAACTCTGAAATTCCTTTATCTGATCCCGATGTATTATCATTTTACCTTTCCCTCAGCTTTTCATCTTCACACACTGTACTTTATCCACACCATAACTTACCATCCCTTAAACCCTCAGGTCTCTCTTAAGGCATAACAGCTGCACTAGTTACACTCTCCTCCTTTCCTTATCTTGATCTCTTGGTGAACCAGTTCAATTCTACATTGTCCTCTTCTCTTGATTCCTTTGTGTAATAGTAATGAAATTTGAAGTTCCTTTTGTATTGCTAAGCTGAGAGGTACTTAGCACTTAGTAATTAATCAAGCCTCTGTCAAAGAAGCAGAAGGTATGAATTCCTGTTGCTGATGTAGCAGTAAGGGGCTGAACAGAAAACCCCTACTGCTGACATAACAGGAAGGGGCTGAATGGGGAGGAGCAATACTGTATATAAGGAAAAACCTTGGCTGGGAAAGATAGACCTTCTTGGAGCAGGCTTCGTGGAGGCAGAAGCTGCTGTTGCTGCCAGGGAGACTGAAGAGGAAAGGGTCACCCTTCTGTCTCTCTCTCCCCCCGCCCCAGGCTAGAGAGAACTATTTTTGATTTGGAGAACCTGTTGAAGTGATTTTGATTCTGGGAATCAGCTGAAACTTCTGCTGAGTCTGAGGGCTAGCCAGATCTGCTGAAGAGGCTGCTGAAGATTTCTGAGGACCAGCCAGAGCTGCCAAAGACTGAGGAAGCATGACTGTGATGCTGGTACTTTGCATGAACCTCTTTGTGGCTTTATTAAGCCTTGACTTCCTGGGAACAGAGACTGTGAAGGATTTGGGGTGGACTGGATGATGTGAGTTTCAGCATGGATCAGAAAGTGCATGAAGAGCTAAACAGGCACCTGGGAGGGATTTACTTTTGAACCCAGGTGACAATTTGGTGAATCTAGGTAGGATCTGGGACCATGGAAGGGGATCCAGGGAATCTGAGAGATCACCCTGAGTCAAGCTGAAAGAAAACTTTATTTGGATACTATGTACTGGCTGAGAAATTGTAATTTACTAGTGACCTAAGGGTGGAGTGTCTGTGTATTTTCTGAGTATTGAATAGTGAATGATGAAGGATGATTGAATAATTGACTAAATGAGTGTACTTAGTATGATTGGTGACTGAATAAGTGACTGATTGAATTAACTTAGTGTGCCCCATGAGTGGAGAACTTTGACTATTGTACTTTGTGTTCCTTGAAGAGGCAAACCTCCTTAAGGATGATTGAATTATTGCGTTACTAAATGATTGTTCTTCCTTGAAAACTTTGTGACCACTGTGGTGGAAACTATGTGATCATTTTCTGTTATAAGTTGTTGTGAATGCTACATTTTGATTTTCTGTCATAAGTTGTAACATTGTGAATGCTGTACTTTGATTTACTGTGGATGCTTTGTTTTGATTTGTTATGGAATAGAGTGTTCACTATACTGTGTAATCAGAGCCTTAAAAGCTGTTCGCAGTAGCATTCTTCTGAAAAGTTGCTCATGCTTGGCTTTACACTTTGTCATCTCTTATAGCTTATTTTACCCTGTCAAACCTCAAGAATGGATCATTCCTACCATACACTGCCTTTGCTCTTATAGAGGTGCTGGAAATAAAGTTGGAGAAAAAACACAAAATATACCGACTACCTTCACTACAAATTTATAATGCATAACCCTAGCTTTGTCTTCTGTATCTCACTAGTTAACTTGCTATCCTCATTATCAGAGCTGCTTTTCCGAACCTTTTCATTTCTCATTTAATCCCCTAATTCTTTCCCTTCCCTCTGTTCTCTGAACTGAAACTTTTGCCTCGTATTTTAGTGGAAAAATCAAGGTCATTCACTGAGAACTCCCTTTTCTCCTATCCTCTTCATCTCACATGAGAGAGATGTTTTATGGCACTTTCTCTTCCTTCACCCTGTCTCACATGAAGGTTTTCCTGCTTTCTAAGGTTAACTCCACTACTTGTACAAGTAATCCCATTCCATTCCATATTTTCTAGAAGATTGATTTCTCTATCTCCATTCTCACTTACCTTTAATCTCTCTTTGTCTACTGACTGCTTCCCCATTGCCTGCAAACATTCCTGTGTCTTCTTGACTCTCAAAAATCCTCATTCAGAAAATCCTTCTCCATTAGCTTTCATCTCATATCTCTCTGTTTTGTGGTTAAACTCCTTGAGAAGGTCCTCTACAATAAATGTCTCTAATTCCTTTCCTCTCACTCTTTTAAATTCTCCATAGTCTGGCTTCCAACTTCATCCTTCAATCTAAATTTCTCCTTCAAAAATTAGTAATGAGTTTTAATTGCCAATCAGAGTGACCTTTTCTCAGTCCTCATCTTTCTTGGTGTCTCTATAGCTTTTAACACTATTAATCACCCTCTTCTCCTTAATACTCTCTTCTCTCTATGTTTTTGTGCTGCTGGTTTCTCCTGTCAATTTTACCTTTGTCACATCTCTCATCTGACTCTGTTGCCACTCAGTGAAGTCCTTTATCATCTCACACCTGGACAATTGCAATAGTGTAATTGGTTGGTCTTTCTGCCACAATGATTTCCACTCAGCTGTCAAGTGATCTTCCAATAGCTCATTTCTGATCATGTCATACACATACTCTTTTTTTTTTGTAAGCAATAGGGGTTAAGTAACTTGCTCAAGGTTACACGGCCAGTTATTTCTGGGTGTGGTGCTGAGTATCTGAGCCTGGATTTGATCCAGGTCATCCCGACACTGGAGCCAGTGCTCTTACTCGCTGAGCCACCTGGCCGCCCCTAAGCAATTGGGGTTAAGTAACTTGCTCAAGGTTACACGGCCAGGTGTTTCTGGGTGGGTGCTAAGTGTCTGAGCCCGGGATTCGATCCCCAGGTCTTCTCAACACTGGAGCCGGTGCTCTTACTCGCTGTGCCACCTGGCAGCCCCCACATACTCTTTCAATAAACTTCAGTGCCTCCCTATCACCTCCAGGATCAAATTTAAAATCCTATGCCACTTAAAACCCTTCTTAATTATTTGTCTTCAAGACCCACCTGGCCCTCTCCTACTCCAGTCTTCAACACTGGCTTCCTTGATCTTCCTCTCACAAAACACTGTCTCCTGCCTCCAGTCCTTTTCACTAAATCTTCCCAATACTTAAGAATGTACTCCTTTTTCTTTCTTCATCTCCTAACTTCTCTGACTTCCTTCAAGTCCCAGCTAAAATCCCACTTCCTAAAGGAAACTTTTCCCAATCCTTAAATCTAGTACTTATCTCTCTCTTGATTGTTCCAATTTGTCTTGTATATAGTTTGCTTGCATATAATTGTTAGCATGCAACCTTTCCCATTAGATTGAGCTCTTCAAGAATAGGGATCATTGGGGCAGCCAGGTAGCACAGCGAATAAGAGCACCGGCCCTAGAGTCGGGATGACCTGTATCAAATCCGGGCTCAGATACTCAGCACCACACCCAGAAATAACTGGCCATGTAACCTTGAGCAAGTTACTTAACCCCAATTGCTTTAAAAAAAAAAAGAATAGAGATTGTCTTTTATTTTTCTTTGTATCCTAGTGCTTAGCACTGCACCTGGCACATAGTATATACTTAAATATTTATTGACTGACTGAAACTAAAAAAAGCAATTATCCACTTTTGACATTGTTCTTAGAGGTTTGAATTTGTCCAAAGCTATTTCTTTCTGAACTCCATCAATAAAGATGCAAAAAAAAGGATATGGTGATGATATTAATAATTTCCATTTAAATAGAAGTGTAAGGTTTATAAAATATTTTATGTCTGTTTTCTTATATTATCTTTACTGAAACCCTTAACACCTACATTTTAAAGATTAAGAAATTGATGCTCAAAGGCTAATAGATTTGCCCTTGGTCACTCCTATCTAAAGAAAGAAATCCTCAGGCTATTTCAAAGGAAAAAAAATGAATTCATTCAGTTTTAGCCATTCATACAAAGACTGCTTTGTTTTATTATTATTTCAAACATGATTTTTGTGTATGCATATAGTGGAGGCTTCTATATTTTCACTGTCCAGAAAATTTATTTCTAACAGCTTTCATTCAAATTCTCTAGTTGAATAAATGCTGAAGGTACAATGGACTAAAAATGAAATGTTTTTTATTAACATTTCTCAATGTTGCACTTTCACCAAAAAGTGCTAAAAAACATATATCAATCAATACTTTGCCTCTATAACCATAGTTTAGAAATAGCATAACCTGAAAAACAAGAGGAAGGAGAAGCAAGTACAAATCCACAGTTACAATTTTTTTTTCAGGATCCCTGAATGTGAAAGAGATTTTAATGTGCAGCTGGCTTGTTCTTGGCATGCATTAATTCAGCATGGGAGCAGAGGAAATTGCGTGCTTAAAGAAGCATGTCAAAATTGCTTTATGGAAAAAAAATACTAGACTAAGTGACATGGCTGAGTTTAGTGAGCTAATCATAGTCATGCTTCTTGTAACTCAGTGTGGAATTTAAATAAAATAAATGGTGTTTCAAGCATGCTATTAGTGGTGTTATGTAGTCACTGTCATTTATCATCTTCTAGGAATTCAATTTGTCCCTATTATTCCAAGGTCATGGATTGAAGAACCTTAGCAAACATCACATCACAGCCTTTGAAGTGAAGGGTCAATGCATTAGTACAAAAATGAATTAATCCAGTATGCTGGCTTTGCAAACGGTATTTGATGCACTTTAAATGAATGGCCAGTGGTTTCTATTTTGAAAAGCAGAAATACCCCTTCCACCAAACATAAACTTCTTAAGTGAATATTCAATGGAAAATATTACTTAATTGTCAGACCTAATTGCTAGTTTCCTGTTATTAGTGTTAGCTTTTCTTTAGCTGAGCCTGACACAGATTTGTTTGCATACTGTTATTAGTCAAGACTCCCTGAAGTATTGTAATTAGCACCTCCACAGTATCTCATGCAAGGAAAGCAAAGAAAACCAGATGACTCACTTTGTTTCAGGTTGTTATTTTCTTATAGAGAAGCACTTAAGGTGAATTGTAATTTCATCAGAATGCCATATGGAGCCAAAAGAAATCATAAAAAGAATTTCAGGAAACAGTATATGTAAGTTCATTAAGAGAACTCTAAAATAAATGTCATACTTAAAACTAAATCAGCCAGCAATAAATCACACAAATATATTGTATACATTAGCCACTACAGAGAGGTGTGGTTATTGAGACAGGTTGCTTGTGCTACATGAACCTAGAGAAATAGAATAATCTTAAACATTTTTAGTTAAAGGTTTACAAATTTTAAAGGTCTTGTGACTTTGGAGACAGAGTACACACAGACATGAGCTAAATACTGATAATTCCTTCTGTTGACACTGTTACCTCTAACTATTCAGAGAAGCATTGAATCTCAGAGTTAGAAAGGATGTAAGAGATCCTCTAGGTATGACTCCTGTCTGATCAGGGTTATTCTTTAGATACAGGGGTTCTTAACTGTGTTTGAGGAAAAGCATAGTTTCATTTGTAATTTTATATATGAAATTCTTATTTATTTAAAAATATTATTCTAAGAAGGGATCCATAGACTTCTTTAGATGGCCAGAGGTTAAAAGAGGTCATTACTCTACAATGCATGCAAGAAGTTGTCATCCATTCTTTGCTTGAAGTCCCCACAGGAGGGGAAACCCACCATATCCCCAAACGGCACATTATGTTTTAGGACTGCTCTGTTGTTTGATCATTTTTGATCTATTCAGCACAAGGTTGTAAAACCAAAATAAGAAAGCACAGTGTAACTATTAAAGTGAAATGAAATACAAATGTTTTTACTTTCTTTAATCCAATTTGATAATGTCCATTGAAGAGTAATGAATGGTTTATTTTGCAAACCAAAATTAAAACTTTTTACATCAAGCCTAAACTTGTCTTTTTGCAATTTCCACTCATTATTCATGTGCCTATTGCTGCCTAGGACCAAGTAGAACAAACCTTCTTCTACTTGACAACCCTTCAAATAGCCTTTTTCTAAGTAAACCATTCATAGTTCTTTCTACAGCACTGCATATGACATAATATTAAAGGACAATTACCATTATTGTTGCCATCCTCAATATAATCTCCCACTTGTGAATGTCCTTCCCATAATGTGACTCCCAGAACTGAGAACAATAGCCAATTGCTAAGGTTGCTCTGTAAAATGGAAGGAGAAAAACAGCACCATTTATGTCATGAAACTAATCATTATAGTAGTCAAATTGCATTTTTTTTCATTTTGAGTTTATTAATTATTAACATTGCTTATATTGTTTTCATGATGAGGCCAGATATAAGGCCTGGACATGTTATTTGATTAGTATAGGGATCTACTACAGGATGGGGAAATGCCCTTGGACAATATGTCAGAGGTGGGGCTTAAAAGTCAGGTCTTCCTTGATCTCAGACCAACTCTCTAACCTCTACACCATGGTTTAAAAAAAGTCATTTGAAATTTCAGTAAATAATTAAAAAATTCAACATCATATAAAAAAAATTATCATTATATTTTTGTGAGTTACTTTTAGTTTCATCTGCATAATTAAAGAAAAAACCCACAAGATACAAAGAAATTGTATTAATAAGAGGCTGGTCTTACAGTTAATACATATTCTCAAAGTCATGATGAATCTAATCATGAATTTGTTATAATATGGATATTGCCAATGGTAAATATCTGGATATCTAAAATTGCTTACAGATAAGGAAAAATTATAAAATATCAATATAGCACACAATACACACTAAGTTTTATATTTTATAGAATAAAAATGCTATAGTCCACATAACTTCTTCAGAAATTTATTCCAGTTTATAAGCCTTAAAAAAGACATAATGACTTGGCTCTTAATTGATATAATAAACTTGGACAGTATTGATTTGCTCTTGCTTTGTTTTGGTTCCTGAATAAAAGTTGTTTTAAATGATTAGTTCACAATTAGGTTATTGTGTTATTTTTTTAATTGAGAGAATTATTCAATCAGAAGCAGTTTCATTATGGGCATATTGGAGGCATTATACCCAACTCTTGTTAGTTGTTTCTGTTAAAACCAGCAGACACTTTTGGGTGAATAAAATTGTCTGTTTGCATTTTGTTTCCAGTCTAAAAATATCACAATTGACATCTTTCCCCCCCTCTTTCCAGGGCGTATATTTTGCAAGCAAGCAGCTGTTGTCACAAAAGAAGAACACACTTAGTTATTACATGCAAGCCCGCATGTTTAAGCTTAGTCAAGCTAATACTTAGCAACTCTTGATCTAAAACTAGAAATGTGCAATGTTTTGTCACTTCTGAATAGAAAGTCTAATGATAGCAACTTCTTTCTCCCCTTTTTCTTTCTTTCTTCCTTCCATCCTTCCTTTTCCCCTCTTCCTTTCTTCCTTTTTTAGTTTCAAATGTATTTTCAACTTAAATACAAAATAAGAAAAGAAAAAAAATCACTATGTATGCAGCAAAACTCAAAAGAGGATTCAATATAGAACAATAAATTTCCATTTCAAGAAAACCTGCATAATGAGTACTACACATTTTCAAAGCTGTCCATCTTTTCTTTGCTTCTTTGTATGTTTTCTTTTGTCCTCTGCTATGCATTTTTTGCTTTATTTTCCTTTTCTGCCCCCCAACCAAGAAGTCTACAATTAAGCCTTCTTGTGTGTGCCACAATTCACACATATATACACATACCTATATAGATATCCATAATCATACAAATATATACACTTAAAACATATGTGTAAGACCTTATAATATTTATTTCCACTTGTCATCTGTCCAAGTCTTTCCAAACTTTTCTAAATCCTCCAGCTCATCATTTCCTATACTACAACAATATTCCAGCCCAATCACACTCTATCCAGGAGATTTTCTATGAGAGTTACACTACCCCAATTTTCTACATTCCTTCTTTTCTTGGCTACATAGATTTTATTTATACAGGAAATTTTTAATTTAAAATAATCAAAATTATCCATTTTACACTTCAACATTGTTTTTACTTTATAATAAGGTTTAAGATCTGGTACTACTGAATCTAGTTCCTTCACATCTTTTTCTCCTCGTTTCCTTGAAGTTCCTGACCCTCTGCTCTTCCAAATGAACCCTGTTATTTTTTTTTCTGAGTCAGATAACTTTTTTAGTAATTTAATTGGAATTACATATATTAGGTAAAATTGTCTGCTATCAGTTTCCATTAATAGGTAACTTCATCCCATTCACATTCTAAACTATAATTACTTCCTATTTTACTCACTATCCTTCTTACCCTATTCCAATTCCTCCTTACTTTTCTACTTTACTTCTACCTGTGACCTTGCTCTTATTTTATTATTTATTATTCCTTTTTATTATTTATTATATTATTATTCCTTAATCTACCCCACTCCAAGAATCCCTCCCTTGTCCCTTTTCCCTACCCTATCCCCATACCATCTCATTTCTTTCTGGATTTAGAAGAGCTTTATAACTTTTAAATATAAATGTTTCTCACCCTTTATTCCATTCCTGTAAATCTATACACACTTCTATACCTCCCTTATTCTATTACTCATCCCTCCCTTACCCTGTACCCCCTCCCTATCCCTTTACCCTCTCATTTCTTTCTGAATTTAGAAGACTTTTATACCCTTCTAGATATATATGTATTCTTTTCTCTTTAATCCATTCCTAATGAGAGTGCAATTCCAGTACTACCCATCCTCCTCCTCCATCTAATCCCTCTTTATCAGTTCTTTGTCTTGCACTTCATTTTTATGAGATAATTACTCTTTTTACCTTTTCATGCATCATTTTGCTTTTCCCTTCCTTTTTATTCCTTTCTTCTTTCTTTCCTTCTTTCCTACTTCCTTCCTGTCTTTTTCTTTCTTTTCTTGTATCTTTCTCTTCTTCTTCCTCTACCTTATCTTCACAAGGATTTAATGTCCAAGGAAATTCTCATATTGTAGTAATCTTATTATAATTTTTTGTAAGAATTGATGGAGCATTTTAGTGTTTTTTTATATTCTAGTGTTGCTTAGTTCTTAAAGGAAATAGAAACTGTTTTGACATAATTTAGATTTGTTTTCATTTTGAAGCAAGGGTTGAGAAGTTAAGGACATGAAAAGTTGATGGAAAGGGGATGCAAAAAGTTACTTATAGATAGAGAGAGAGCACAACTCCTTCAGATTGCCAGTACTAAGCGCAAGCTTCACACTTTTATTATGCTTATTTCTGTTGAATTTAAAATATGATCTTTTTGAATCTACAGTACATTACTTAATCACACATGGCCTAGTTGTACTGAAAGTCCTGTTTTGCAGAAAACAATTTTGATTGAAATGAAAAGAGCTTGGAATAGAATTTGCTCTGGTATTAGTTTCTGGTTGTAGGTAATAATTCAAAGCATTTTAAATACCTAGTTATAGAAAAAAGGAGATATTTATTTTACATCAAAGGCATATAAATATTAATTTCAGAGGAATTGGTTTCAAGCCATTAACATCCATTCTGTTGTTTGGCCTCCCAAGGAAAGTTAATGTTTGAAAAAAAAATCTAGTCTTTAAGTATAGTAAGTGTAATTCAGCAAAACTATTACTACTGTAACTGTAATCAATGATTCATAGCAGGCTCTGGTTCAACATTCTGGTTAATTAAGAATTAACTCTTTCCAAAAAGTTAACAAAAATTTGTTTTTGTCATTCATGATACTATAAATGAACCACAAAATGATCACTGAAGGCATTCCAATTAGTACAAGAGTTCTTAAGCTGGAATCTCTAAATTTTTATGTGTGTATACACACATACTTGCATATATAGATATTTTATTCAATATAATTGGTTTCCTTTGTAATCCTATGTATTTTTATGAATTTAAAAACATTATTCTGAGAAACTTCACCACTGTCTTTAGGGTACACCATACAAACACACACACACACACACACACACTCACAATTATGAGCACTTGGTACGAGTTATTAAAGGCTGAATTTGAGTGGTAGCACCTGCAGACTGTAATTCCATTTTTAAAAAATCACAAATATTGGACTCAGTAATAGTTTTCATGAATTTTTTCCCAATCTGTTTATGGATAAAAGAGGGGATTGGCCAGTGAGGACTCAGTCTTGGGAAAATGTATGCTTACTACACTACCATATTTATTATAAAAGATTACAATGTATGTTCACAGTATGTCATTATTGTTCTTGGTTTCAGATAGATGTTTTTTATTAAAACAAACATTTTAAAAGTTGACTATGCCTATACTTTGTAAGGTTTCTAACACAAAGAATTTTGTACGTTTTCTGCATCTATTGAGATGATCATGTGGTTTTAGTTGTTTTGGTTTTAATGTGATTTATCACATTTACTTTTTTCATGTTGAGCTATTCTTTCATCTATGGTATAAATCCTACTTAATTAATGTTTTCTTGGATGAATCACTTTAGTTTGTTTCACAGGTTTTGTTTAAATGTTTTGAATCAGTGCTAACTAGTGACATTGTGCTACAGTTTTCTTTCTGTGTTTTATCTTCCCATAATTTAGATATTAAGAATATATTTGCCTCATAAAAGAATTCTATTAGGGTGTTTTCTTTCTCTATTTTTGAAGTATAGGTATTAACATTTTATAAAGTTTGACAGAATTTTCCTGTGAAGCTATCACAGGAGTCTCCTCCCACCCACCCCTTGGTAGTTCTTTTAAAGTTAGAACACTTTCCTATTTTTAGATTGGATTATTTAAGATCTCTATTTGTTCTTCTAATGGTCTTGAGTATTTGATATTTTTGAAGGTCTTCTTCTATTTCTTTTGCTGTCTCAGTTTTGTTACCATATAACTGTGTATAATATGTTCTGATCCTACTTCATATTTCTCCTAAATTTTTACAAATTTTAAAAACTAAAATATCAGATAATTAAAAAAAATTGAACACACCAAATAAGAAATCTTGAAAATCAGATGAGAAATTAGCCAAATTGTAAGTTTAAAAAGGATTAATAGAGTAGGATGTGTTTTAAAAAATAAAAATGATAGTGCATTAGCTGATTTGATTAAGAAAAAGAAAGAAGAAAACCAGAATGACAGTATTAAAAAAAAAAAAAGTAAATCCACAGGGAACGAAATAGAAACAAAAGCATTAGGTGGTATTTTACCCAATTATATGCCAACCTCCCAAAAACCTAGCAATCTAAAGGAAATGGATGAATATTGACAAAAGTATGAGCTACCTAGTTTAACAGTATAGGAAATAAAATATTTAAGTGGATATTTTATTTTAGAAAATATTTTAGAAAAAGAAAATGATCAATATATAAATGAAGTTCTAAAACAAAATTTCCAGGATCAGATTTTCTCTATTAACTTATTTATTTACTCTATTTATTTAAGAAAATTCTACCAAACATTTAAAGAAAAATTAATTCCAATACCACTTGAAAGAAAGTCACCACAGGATCCTTTAATATTGTATTAGAAATATTAGGTATCTCAATGAGAGAAGAAAAAAAGGAATAAGTATAACTAATAAGAAAATAAAACCATGACTTTTTGCAGGTGACATGATGATTTTCTTTACCTAGTCAACTAAAAAAGTTATCAAATAATTAACAAATCCAGGAAGGTTACAGCATAGAAAATAGTATTTCTGCATATTACAAAGAAAATTCAACAAGAAGAGATATAAATAGAAATTCCATTTAAAATAACCACAGACAGTATAAAGTACTTGGGAGTCTACCTTGAAAAACACATAAAGGAAGCATGTTCATGTTAAGCCAAGCTGATGGGATAAAAATGACAATGCTTAAGTTAATTTACTTATTCAGTACCAAACAATCAAATAATTGCTTTTTTGAGCTAAAAATCATTTGAAAAATTCATCTAGAGAAACAAAAAGTCAAGGATATAAAGGTAATAAATGAAAAAAAATGGGAAAGAATAGGACCTACTCAATATATTATTTCAAATTATACTGCATACTATAATCATAAATAAATCATCAAAGCATGGTACTGGCTAAGAAATAGGTTGATCAACTGAACAGAGCAGGCATACAATATAGAGAAGTAAGTGAGGACAATAATGTCATATCTGATAAACCTAAAGAGCACATGTACTGGGGGAAAAAATCACCATTCAATAAAAATTGCTGTGAAAACTGGCAAGTAGTCTGGCAGAAACTAGGAATAGAGTAATGTCTCATGCCGCATATCAAGGTAAGCTCAAAATGGGTACATTATTGAAATATAAAGTGTGACATAATAAACAAATTAGTGAATCATGGAAGACTTGTCACATTTATAAACCTTTCACATTTATAAATACAATTCATAACCAAACATGAGATAAAGCAAATTACAGACAACAAAATGTCTAATTTTGATTACATGAAATTTAAAAGTTTTGCCCAAATAAAAACCAATGCAGCAAAAATTGAAGAAAAGTAGGAAACTGGGGGGAAAATCTTTGCTACAATTTTCTATGATAGAGGTCTCATGTCTAAAATATATAGTAAACAAAGCCAAATTTACAAGAATAAGAGCCATTCCCCAATTGATAAATGATCAAGTGATATCAGTAAGCAATTTCCACAAGAGGAAATCCAAACTCTCATAACTTCATGCTAAAATTCTCTAATTCACAAATAATTAGGAAAATTTAAATTAAAACATTACTGAGTTTAAATATTATACCCTTCAGATTGATTAAGATTACAAAAAAATATAAATGATGGAAGGGCAGTAGAAAAACCAGCATATTAATGCAATATTGGTAGAGTGGTGAACTAGTTCAACCACTCTGAAAATCGATTTGGAATTATTCCCCTAAACTCTGTGTATTCTTTAACTCAGAAACATATTAATACTAGGAATATACCCTAAAGAGATCAAATAAAGAGGAAAGGAATCCATATGTACAAAATTATTTATAGAAGCTCCTATAATGATGGCAAAGATTTAGAAACTTGAGGGGATTCCCAACAACTGAGGACTGGCTGGAAAAATTACAACATATGAATATAATAGAATACAATTGTACTTTAAGAAATGATAAAAACAGGTGGTGTCAGAAAAACCTGGAGAAGATATGTAGGAACTGAGTCAAATTAAAGGAAGCAGAACTGGGTTTTCCTGGTTATTTATACAATAACAACTATATTGCAAGGATAATGAGCTTTGAAAAATTTAGTAACTAATCAACAAATGATCAGCTATAACTCCAAAGAACTTATAATAAAACATGCTATCCACTTCCAGATGGAGAACTGATAGCCTGAGAGTACAAATTGAAGAATAGGTTTTTTTTGCCTTTCTTTTTCTCTGTTTTTGTACAACACAGGACTTTGTTTTACATGACTATACATATTTGAAATGGGTGTGTCTTTCTTGCCTTCTCATTTGGTGGGAGAAAGCAGGAGGGAGGTAGAGAATTCAGAACTGAAAATGCAATTAAATTTTAAATGCTTAAATATTTGAAGATAAATCTCCAAAAATACTTGAATGGATTCAATTATAAAATCCTCCTTAAAGAAATAAAGAATGATTTAAGTAGCTGAAGCAATATCAAGTGTCCATGACTAGGTTTCTCCAAAACAAAGTAAAAACACTGCTGAAGTAAATTTACATTTTATTGCTATATTAATCAAAGGGGTACTTTACAGAATTTGGTATGTAGTAACAATTTACTTGGGAAAAAAAGGTTGAATGTCCAAGGACATAATGGGAAAAAAGATAGAAGTGAAAGGAGAATGCCATTTCTACAACCTAAAAGTATACTATAAAAAAAATATACATCAAAATTATTTGGTGATTGTGGTGGTGGTGTTGATTGTAATACGGTGGTGGTAGTGATGATGATTATGAAACATCAGTAGAAGAGAATAGATAAGGGAGATAAATATCCTATAATACAATAAGCCTGAAAAAATAAAATTACTCTAGAAAAAGTCCCCATTTCATAAAGCATTACTTGGAATATTTGAAAGTACTTTTGCAGAAGTTAGAATTAAACCAGAAATAAATTCAAATCGGATAATATTAAAGATGATACTATTAAAAGTTGAAGAGAAGCATATTATATACCTTTCACAGCAATGATTTAGAAATATGTTATTAATGAAATAAGAAATAAAAGTACAAAAAGGTAAAATAATTCTAACTACATCAAATTCAAAGTCTCTTACATAAGCAAAATCAATGCATCTAGATTAAGAAGGCATATAGTCAAATAGGGGAAAAATATCTTTCTTATCAAATTTCCTAGATAAGATTTGGTGTCTTAGATATGTCACCAATTAACTGATCATACACATGTATGTATACACACATACAAGACATTATGATATAATAATTAAAATAAACGATGTATGAAGTATTGTGAATTTTTATTACAATAATGTTCCAAAACATTAATAATAAAAAGAATTCAAAATAACCCTGTTTCAAACCCAGAATGATGGCACAGATGAACAAATAAGAGAATAGTTAAAATTAGAGAGGAGGCTTTGTGTGAACACTGATATACAAGTGCTTTTCTGGTGAAACTGTGAATCATTACAATTACAGAAAGCAATTTTGAATTATTCAAATACAGACTAAAATGTCCATATCCTTTTAGTCAGAAGGTCATGCATAAGAAAAAAAAGCCTCTAAATACATCAAAATATTTATAGCATTACTTTTTGTTTTAATAAAGAACTGGAAACAAAGCAGATTGGAAAAAGGTTAAGCAAATTGTGGTATATGACAGAATGGAATGTTACTTTGATTTAAGATATGAAGAATATGATGCTTATAGAAGCACATAAAAAAACTTACATGAACTTAATGGAGAGTGAAGTTAGCAGAGAAAAAAAAAGAACATACACTGACTTCAACAAAATAAATAGAACAATAACCTCAAAACAATCAAAAGTGAGTGTCACCAAAGTATAAAAAATATAAGGGCTTCCAAAGAAGAGATATGAGATGTCAATCCTTTGCTGAAGTAGGGAGTCCATGGATTTGGAATATATCAAACATTTCAGTACTTTGAAATGTATTGATTTGTTTTGTTGGATTTTTCTTCTTTTTCATTTTAAAGTATCCTTTTTTATATGGAAATGCTCTCGACAAGGAGGAATGAGTGGAAGAAATTTTGTTGATCTAATCATAGGAGATATCAATAAAAAATATTCTAAAAGAATTCTGATTAATGCCATTACCTACTATATTTTCAGAGCATGAATGATGAGACATGTTTCTCACCTCCTCAAAGAGAAGTAATGTAAGCATTCCAGAATGAGTCATATATTGTTGTCCACAGAAAGTATATATTTCTTTTGTTTGAATATATTAAATTTTTACATTTAGTGGGTAAGGGGGGTTGGGATACAGATACAGAGTTGGGATGAAGAGAAAGAGGGCTACAACAATGATGCCAAAAGAAAGAAAGAAATTATGGAGAAATGATGGGTGAGGCACTGAGAAAATACAAATGTTCAAAGAATAAAAAATCAAGCAGTTTATTACTCAGAGAAATGGATATCTGCAATTCCCTAGCTCTTCATTCCCACCTGCAAGCTCAAGCTATGGCTAGATTCACACCCCATTAAAGAGGACAGAGCTCTAGGTGTCTGACGTAATATCTGAGTATTGTTGCTGGATGTGTTCACAATGACTGAATGGGAAGGGGACCATAGTGGAAGTCAGTGAGTAAGATAGCATAGATGAAATTTGCTAAACTGATTATATTTAGGAGAGCCTTACATTCATTGCCTAAATGAAGCTGACTAAATTAGTATTAGCAACAGAGGAAGTTCCCAGTACAGTAGGCAGATCAACCAGTAGTCAAAAATGGAGTTGTAGATTCCCTGTCATTTAGGTCTTAGGGACAGACTGAAAGAGACGGGGAGGGCACAGTGAAGTTTTTTTTTTTTTTGATATACAGAAGAGAACAGGAGATTTAAAGTTATACAAAGACAAGTAGGATAGATTTAGAATTAATATGATAAATTTAGTATGTAAAAATGTCCTAAAGTTTCATGTACAAAAAATTCAAAGTGTACTCAAGGGAGATTCTTAGTTTCAGATAGAAAATAAATAAATATATGGCTCATAAAAGGAAAAATGTACATCTGTTATTTCTAAATAGCCTAAGGCCAGTGTTTTGCTTTTAACTGAAAAGGTCATCCAGAATTAAAGTCAGTTTCATGTTCAGTATCAGACATATGGCTTTACTTTGAAGACTAGGAAAGAAAGTTGTTCTTGCCAACATGTGTCTTAGAGACCAAGTTTTTAAACAGAACAGCAAATTGCAGGCAGTTAATACAAGTAAAAAGGTGTTTTGATTCAAAAGCTTCAACTACTATAGTGACTACTAAATTTCATCTTAAAGAAAAGCAAGAAATCACAACATATATCATGATTGAGGGTCTTACTCTTTTCTGTTCCCGTAATGGGACAACTATCTATCAAACAGGCTTTGCTGAGTGTCAGAGATGCTTAAATTCTACTCTCTCCATCCTAGTTTCAGCCTCTGTTTCTCAGGTTCTGTCTCCTGTGTCTCTCTCTGTGTTTCTCTCTCTATCCTCACCCTTCCTTTGTAATACACACACACACACACATATACATATACTATATACATCATATATAATATGTAAGTATAATCCAACCCAATTTTTGTCTAGACACGAGAAAATAAAGGTACACTTTACTTGTATTTTAAAAGAGATTTGTTTCCTATGTAAAAAGGAGAGGGAACAGCTGAAACTGTACTGCAACCTAGGTAAGTTATTCTTATTTGTAAGACCCTATAGATTGTTAAAATTTTCCTTTTGCAAAAATCTCCATATACTACTAGGTACTTTAAAAATATATCAAAATACCTGTGCTTAACTATAAAAAAATTACTGGAATTAATATTCAAGAATGATTACTTATAACATCTCATTAGAATACTAGTGTAAACTGTATTATCCATGTTAGAATAGTTTATTGTGATATTTACAAAATAATATATTGAAAATAATATAATTAATCAATTACAAATTAATACCAAGAAATCTGAACCCAGAGGTGGCTAGGTGGCACAGTGAATAGAGCACCAGCCCCTGAGTTAAAATCTGGCCTCAGACACCTAACACTAGCCATGTGACCTTGGGCAAGTACTTAACCCCAACTGCCCTGCCTTCTCCTCTCCAAAAAGCAAAAAAGAAAGAAAGAAAGAAAGAAAGAAAGAAAGAAAGAAAGAAAGAAAGAAAGAAAGAAAGAAAGGAAG
>NW_027185793.1:15404127-15405641 GCF_028583685.1 Petaurus breviceps papuanus | reverse complement strand
AAGAAACCTGAAACTGAAAGAAGCAAATCACATAATGAAATTGAAGGTCAGGATTTTATGATGCACCAAGAGTCAATCAAACAAAACATGAAGATCGAAAAATTGGAAGAAAGTATAAAATATCTCACTGGAATAACAACTGACCTGGAGAACAGATCCAGGAGAGATAACTTAAGAATTATTGGTCTACCAGAAAGCCATGATGAAAAAAGCAGCCTGGACAGCATCCTCCAAGAGATTGTCAAAGAAAACTGTTCTGAAGTCCTAGAATCAGAAGGTAAAATAGTTATTAAAAGAATTCACCAGTTCCCTCCTGAAAGAGATCCCAAATTGAAAACTCCAAGAAATATAGTAGCCAAATTCCAGAATTAGAAGATTAAGGAGAAAATACTGCAAGTAGCCAAAAAGAAACAATTCAAATATTGTGGAACTATAGTCAGTATCACACAGGACCTAGCACCTTCTACATTAAAAGATCAGAGGGATTGGAATTTGATATTTCATAAGGCAAAAGAGCTAGGACTGCAACCAAGGATTAACTACCCAGCAAAACTGAGCATAATCTTTCAGGCAAAGAGATGGCTAATTAATGAAATAAGGGACTTGCAGACTTTCCTGATGAAAAAGCCAGAACTCAATGGAAAATTTGATCTCCAATTACAAGACTCAAGAAAGACATAAAAAGGTAAACAAGGGAAATACACACTCATACATAAACACATGCACATATGCACATAACTTGGGATGCAATAAGAGCAAAATGTTTACAACACTATATGAGAAGCTGATAACTGTCAATATCAAAATTTATATGATTATCATGACCTTTAAAAGGGTTATACATAGATAGAGGGTGTGGGTATAAATGAACTAATTGGATGATTTAAAAAACCTTATTAAGGGGGCCAAAGGGACTGTAATGGGATAAAAGGAAAGGATGGGAAAGCAAAAGTTAAATTGTGCCATACAAAGAGGCAAAAAACACACTAAAGTTGAGTGAAAGGAAAGAGGGAGAGGAACATTATTTGACCATTATTCTCACTGGTTCTAGTTCAAAGAGCGATCAACATAATCAGTTAAGTTTAAGATTCTAACATGAAAAACACGGAAACTCATTAAAAAGAGGGAAAGGAGGGAGGGAGAGGAGCACTGTATGAAATTTACTCTCATTGGTTTGGGCTCAAAGGTCAATAACATACTATGAAAAGTATAAAAAACTACCATGTCCTATAGGCACTAGGAGGATAAGGGGGAAATAAAAAGTGGGGGGATTAGAAGGGAAGGAAATAGTAGTAAGGGGAAAGGGTAGGTAAAGATGGGGGGGGTCACAGGGAGGGAACACTGAAGGAGGTGGTGGTCAAAAGGAAAACACTTAAGGAGGGGAAGGAAGAAACAAAACCATAAGCAGGGGAGGGAATAGGATGGAGAGAAGGAAACAGTCATCATTACTGTGAATGTGAATGGGATGAACTCTCCCATAAAACAGAGGCAGATAGCAGAATGGATTAAAAACC
>NW_027185793.1:15262228-15404117 GCF_028583685.1 Petaurus breviceps papuanus | reverse complement strand
GGTGAATCTACCTCCAATGAAGAGGAAATCAAAACAATAATTAGGATTTATTTTTCCCAATTGTATGCACATAAATTTGACAGTCTTAGGGAAATGTATGAATATTTACAAAAATATAAGTTGCGCAGATTAACTGAAGAGGAAATAAGTTACTTAAATAACCCTATCTCAGAAAAAGAAATTAAACAAGCCATCAGTGAACTCCCTAGGAAAAAATCTCCAGGGCTAGATGGGTTTAGTAGTGAATTCTACCAAACATTTAAAGAACAATTGATTCCAATACTCTGTAAACTATTTGGGGAAATTAATGAAGAAGGAGTCCTACCATATTCTTTTTATGGCACAAATATAGTACTGATACCTAAATCAGGAAGAGATAAAACAGAGAAAGAAAATTATAGGCCAATTTCCCTCATGAATACAGATGCAAAAATTTTAAATAAAATACTAGCTAAAAGACTACAGCAATTCATCACAAGAATAATACACTTTGATCAGGTAGGATTTATTCCAGGAATGCAAGGGTGTTTTTATATTAGGAAAACCATAAGTATAATTGATCATATCAACAATAAAACTAGCAGAAACCACATCATTCTCTCAATAGATGCAGAAAAGGCTTTTGACAAAATACAGCATCCATTCCTATTAAAACACTAGAAAGTATAGGAATAAATTGAGCCTTCCTTAAAATAATAGGTAGCATCTATTTAAAGCCATCAGCAAGTATTATATGTAATGGGGATAAGCTAGAAGCAATTCCAATAAGATGAGGCATGAAACAAGGGTGTCTACTATCACCCCTCTTATTCAATGTGGTACTAGGAATGTTAGCAGTAACAATTAGAAAAGAAAAAAGAAATCAAACGAATCAAATTAGGCAAAGAACAGACCAAGTTATCTCTCTTTGTGGATGATATGATGATATACTTAGAGAATCCTAGAGAATCAAGTAAAAAACTACTTGAGACAATAACTAAATATGGCAAAGTTGCAGGATATAAAGTAAACCCACATAAATCCTCAGCATTCCTATATATTCCCAATGTAATCCAACAGCAAGAAATAGAAAGAGAAATCCCATTTACAGTTACTGTAGACATAAAATATTTGGGAATCTACCTGCCAAAACAAACCCAGGACCTATATGATCACAACTACAAAACACTTTTCACACAAATAAAGTCAGATCTAACTAATTGGAAAAATATCAATTGCTCTTGGTTGCGTTGAGCTAATATAATAAAAATGACAATTTTACCTAAATTAAATTATATATTTAGTGCCATGCCAATCTATTTACCAAAAAAACTACTTTATAGAGCTAGAAAAAATAGTAACAAAATTCATTTGGAAGAACAAATTGTCCAGAATATCAAGGGAATTAATGAAACGAAATGCTAGATAAGTGGACTAGCTATACCAGATTTTAATCTGTATTATAAAGCAATGGTCACCAAAACTACTTGTTATTGGCTGAGGAATAGAGTATGGATCAATGGAATAGATTGGGTCACAAAATTCAGCAGTCAATGACAATAGCAATTTATTGTTTGATAAACCTAAAGGCCCCAGTTTTTGGGATAACAACTCAGTATTTGACAAAAATTGTTGGGAAAACTTGAATACAGTATGGCAGAAACTGGGCATAGTCCATTATGTAACACCATATACCAAAATTAAGTCTAAATGGATGCATGATCTAGGTATAAAGGTTGATACTGTAAGCAATATTGGAAAGCAAGGAATAGTTTACCTGTCAGATCTGTGGAGAGCAGAAGACTTTGTGACCAAACAAGAATTAGAGAGCATTATAAAATGCAAAATGGATAATTTTGATTACATTAAATTGAAAAGCTTCTGTACAAACAAAGCCAATGTAACCAAGATTAAGAGGGAAGTGGGAAATAGGGAGAGAATTTTTACAACCTATGTCTGATAAAGGACTCATTTCTAAAATATATGGAGAATTGTGTCAAATCTATAAGAATACAAGTCATTCCCCAATCAATAAATGGTCATAGGATATGAACAGGCAGTTTTCAGAGGAAGAAACTAAAGATATTTATAAGCATATGAAAAAATGCTCTAAATCACTACTGATTAGAGAAATGCAAAAAACAACTCTGAGGTACCAAATCTCACCAGTCAGATTGGCTAAGATGACAAAACAGAAAAATGCCAAATGCTGTAGAGGATGTGGGCAAATTGGAGCACTAATGCATTGCTGGTGGAGTTGTGAACTGATCCGACCTTTCTGGAGAGCAATCTGGAATTATGCCCAAAGCACTATAAATACTTTCATACCCTTTGACCCAGAAATACTACTTCTAGTGTTGTATCCCAAAGAGATCATAGAAGTGGGAGCAAGACCCTTATGTACCAAAATATGTATATAGCAGCTCTTTTTGTGGTGGCAAAGAATTGGAAATAAAGAAGTTGCCCATCAATTGGGGACTGGCTGAACAAGTTGTGGTGTATGCATGTATTGGAATACTAATTTGCTAGAAGAAACGAGGAGCAGATGGACTTCATATTTACCTGGAGAGGCTTATACAAATTAATGCTCAGTGAGAAGAGTAGAGCCAGGAGAAATTTATACACAATTACAGACACAACGTATGTGTGACGACCAACTTTGATAGACTGGACTCTTCTCAGCAATGCAGCATTATAAGTCAATCTCTAAAGACTCATGATGGAGATAGATGTCTAAATTCAGAGAAAGGACTAGAAAGAACTGAGTTTGAATCCAGACTGAAGCAAACTACCAGATCTTTTTCTTTTTCTTGTTTGGTTTTGTTTCCTCTTTCCCATTCTTCATTCCACATGATACAATTTGTCTTTATACCCTGACCAATGTCTAATGTGAAAGTATTTGCAGATCCTATACTTGACTGTATGCCGTCATTGGGGGAGAGAGGAGAAGGAGGGAGAAAAAATTTGAAACTCAAGGAACTGTGGAATTGAATCTTATAAACTAGAAGTAAACAAACAAATTAATAACGACCAAAAAATGAAAAAAAAAAGAAATCTGAACCTGAAAGAAACAAATCACATAATGAAGAATGATCTAGAAGAAGAAAGTTAAGGAATAAGGGGAGGAAATCCCATATTATAGGTTATGTATCCTTAAACATTTGTCTTTACATAGACAAAATTTTGTTAGAAGGTAGAAGGATGGAGGGGAAGATGGAGCAGTATTTGGCTCTTTAGAGGAAGGAGTCAGACTTTCATATCATCAACAAACATTTTGAAGTACCTACTATATGTTGAACACTATGCTAAGCAGAGGGGCTACAAAAAAAAGTCAAAAGACTCCCTACTCTCAAGCAGCTAATAATCTAGTGGGAGAGAGAATATGCAAACAACTAGGTACAAACAAGACATACAGGATTAATGAGAAGCTATCTACAGAGGAGAGGTATTAAGGAAAACCATGAAAAGATTTTTGGAGAAGCTAAGTCTTTTTCTAGGACTTGAAAAAAGCTACAGAAGCCAAGAGGCAAAAAATTTGGGAAGGTATAAAATTCCAGGAATGAGAGATAGTCAGTGGATCTGCAGAGTCAGAGTCAGAGGACATGGAGTATCATGTGGGAGTAACAGAAAGGAAGCCAGTGTCACTGGAGTAGGAGGGGGTGAGGAAGGTATAAGAAAATTGAAAAGGTAAGAGTGAGTCGGGTTATGAAGGACCTTGAATGCCAGAGAACTTTCCTTTTGATCATAGAGGTGAACAAGTCACTCAAGTTTATTGAGGGGGAGAGGGAACAGCTATGTGACATGGTCAGACCTACACATTAGGAAGATTAATTTGACAGCTGAGTGCAAAATAGCCTGGAGTCAAGAGAAAACAACTGCCAAGAAATGAAGAAATGGATATTGTGTTAATAGGAAAAAGCATCAAAAGAGGAAAAGATAAATAGTAATATTTGGTGACTCTATACTTAGGAATATTGAGGCAGGTATCTGTCAACCTGAATATTGAAGCAGGTATTTGTCAACCCGACAATGACTGTCCTCTCAGGACATCTATCTAAGAAATGGTGAAAATCTGTCCAGGACTTGTCAGACTGTATAATTACTACCTACTTTTGGAGACTCATCAGCAGAAATGATAATCCCTGGTGAAATCAAGTAGGCATTGCTAAAATTAGGAAGTTTTGTTAAAGTAACTGAAGATCACGGAGACATAGGTGTTGGTTTTTAGCACTGCTACCATTAAAAGGCAAAGCGTTCAGAAAAGAAACGCAGAGGTAAACTGGTTTCAGGATGCTATTGGGATTTAACAGACTACAGAGTAAAATACAATAAAGATTTCTGGACAAGGTTGAAGTAAATTTAAGTAGACCTGGCAAGAATCCATTATGATATGTGAAGTAATGTAGTAGTATTTTTCAGTATGAAATAATAATGTAAAGAATGCAGGGAAACATTTGAGGATTTGTAGAAACCAGTGCAGAGGAAAGAAAGCTGAAACAGAAGGATGACATGTACAATGATTTTAGTAAAGTAAAAGAAACAGCACTAAAAGGAAACTGAATTCTAAGAACTTATAATAACCAGTCTCCAAAGAAGATAATGAAATATAGCTTCCTTCTCTCAGAAGAGACTATTAGGGACTATTGGGTCAAAATATTGTATACATGTCATACATTGTAATTTTATTTTTTTATTTTCAGTTTCAAATTCTCTCCCTCTCTAGCCCAATCCATTGAGAAGGCAAGAAAATCTAATATCCATTATACACATAAAGTCATCCAAAAACGCAAAATTTCCATATTAGTCATGTTGGGAAAAAAAGAAAATTAAAAAATCTCCTTCGATCTATGCTCAATGTTGATCAGTTTTCTCTCTCTTGGAGATAGATAACATTTTTCATCTTCAATTTTTAGAACTATAAGTGCTTCATAGTTGATCATCATCACAATATTGCTTTTATTGTATACAGTGATCTAGTGGTACTCACTTCACTTTGCATCAGTTCATGTAAGTCTTCACAAGTTTTTTTTTTCTGAAACTATCACCTTTGTCATTTCTTATAGCACAGTATTCCATCACACTCATATACTGTAACTTGTTCAGCCATCCTCCAATTGATGAGCACCCCTCAATTTCCAATTCTTTGCCAGCACTGCAAAAACTATTATAAATATTTTTGTACATATGGGTACTTTTCCAATTTTTAAAAATATCTTTGGAAGCAGGCCTGGTGTCAGTATTTCTGAGTAAAAGGGCATGCAGAGTTTCATAGCCCTTTGGGCATAGTTTCAAAATTTTCTACAGAATATTTGGACCAGTTCCCAGCTTCTCCAATAGTACATTAGTATTCCTACTTCTCCACATCCCTGCCAGTATCTGTCATTTTCTTTGGCTGTCATGTTAGCCAATCTGATGGATGTGAGGTGGTGGTTCCACAGATTTGTCTAATGATCATTTCTCTATTAAGACTTTTAGAGTATTTGTTTATATGTATATTGATAGCTTTGATTTATTCTTCTGAAAACTAGCTGTTCATATCCTTTGACTCTTCATTCATTAGGAATAGCTCTTATTTTATAAATTTAGTTTGATTCTTTTCATATTTGAGAAATGAGGCCTTTATCAGAAAATCTTACTGTAAAATTTTCCCCTGGTTTCCTGTTTTCTTGGTAATTTTGGCCCCATTGACTGCAAAAACTTTTAATCTAATGTAATAAAAATTATCCATTAGAATTCTCAAAATCCTCTTTATCTCTTCTTCATTCTCAAATTTTTCCCACATCTATAGATCTGATGGGTAAATTTTTCCATGCATCCCCAATTTTTTTATAATATCACCCATATTTCTAATTCACATAACCATTTTGACCTTATACTGGTATACTTTGTGAGATGTTGGCTTAGGCCTAATTTCTGTCAGAGAACTTTCTAGTTTTCCCATTAGTTTTTGTTGAATGGTGAGTTTTTGAAACAAAAAAAAAAAAACTGGATCTTTGGGTTTATCAAACACTAGGTTACTATAATCATTAAGTTCTATATATTTTGTACCTAATATATTTCAATGACCAACAAGTCTATTATTTAATGAGCACCAGATTATTTTTATATTTACCATTTTTGTACAATAGTTTTAGATTTGGTGCTACTTCCTTGACTATTTTTTAATTGATTATCTTGATATTCTTTGCTTTTTGTTACTCTTGATTTTATGGTCATTTTCTCTAGCTGTATAAAATAATTTTTTGGTAGTTTGACATGTCACTGAATAAGTTTTGGCACTGAATAAATTATAACACTAAATTATTTAGGTAGAATTGTTATTTTTATTGTATTGGTTTGGCCTAACCATGAACAATTAGTATTTCTCCATTCGTTTAGGTCTGTCTTCATTTATGTGAAAAGTGCTCATGTACTTCCTTTCTGTAGTTTGACAGGTATATTCCCAAGTATTTTAGACTGTCTGCAGTTATTTTAAAAGGTATTACTACTTCTATCTCTTCTTGATTGGCTTTGTTGGTAATATATAAAAATGTTAATATTTATGTGGGTTATTTAATACCCTGCAAATTTTCAAAAGACATTAATTATTTTTATTAGCTTTTTAGTTGATTTTTCCAGGATCTCTAAATAAACCATCACAATATCTGAATAGAGTGATAGTTTTGTTTCCTCCTTGCCTCTGCTTGTTCTTTTTTTTTCTTTTTGTTCCCTTTTTGTGTTTTATTTTTAATTTACAGAATAATACAAGCATTTTCACAACATAGTACAATAGAAAAGATGATTGTATATAAAGCTACAAATATATTGTGCACAACTTCCTATTCCTTTCAAATATATGACAAAATTATCATGTAATTTTTTCCTTGACTTCCTTATCTCTATCCCAGAGATGCATACATACATATATGTCTGTATGCATATACATGTACGTGTGTGTGTGTACAAAATTATTCTGTATAGACTTTTATCAGTTCTTTCTCTGGATGCTAATAGCATCTCTCTTCATAAGTCCTTTATAGTTAATTTGGGTATTTATAATAGTCAAAGTCTTTTCTAAAAGAATATTGCTGTTACTGTATACAATGTTCTTGGTTCTGTTCACTTCACTCTTTATTATTTTGTGCAAGTCTTTCCATGGTTTTCTAAAATCATTGAGCTCATCATTTTTTATAGTATGGTTGTATTCCATTACATACATATACCACAACTTGTTCAGCCATTCTCCAGTTCTTTTCCACCACAAAGAGAGCTGCTATAAATATTTTAGAATATATAGGTTCTTTTTCTCTTACCTAATCATCCTTGGAAACAGACCAAGTAGTGGTATTGCTAGGTCAAAGGGTATAGGCAATTTAATAACTCTTTGGACATAATTCCAGATTGCTCTTCAAAATTATTGGACCATTTTACAATTTCATCAACAGTGAATTAGTGTCCCAATTTTTCCACATCCACTCCAACATTTACCATTTTTTCTTTCTATCATTTTAGCCAATCTGGTAGTTATAAGATATCTCAAGGTTGTTTTAATTTGCATTTCTCTACTCGAAAATCATTTAGAACATTTTTATGTGACTATAAATTGTTGATTTCTTCCTTGGAAAACTACCTATTCATGTCTTTGACCATTTATCAGTTGGGGAATGATGCATATTCTTATAGATCTGACAAAATTTTAATTGCTATTTGTCAATTTCCCTCTATCTTATTTTTACTTTCCTTCAAAGCCTCTTTTTTTACCCTACCACAGTTATCTTATCTTTTCCCCTTACCCTGTTATTCCTTATTTTACCCACCCCTCTAAAACTCCCTCCCTTATCTCTTCCCCCACCCTCTTAACCTTATTCTATAAACCACTTTAAAAATCCCCCCCTTTCCCTTTTCCTCCAGTTTTCTCACTTCTCTAGAAGTTCAGAAGACTTCTAAATGTCTTCAGATGTACTTTTTGCTTCCTCTTCAACCCAGATGAGAATAAGGTTCCAACATTACCATCCCTCCACCTTTGCCTGTTTCCTCTGTATTAGTTCTTCTTTTCACACCACATTTTAATGAGATAATTGCTTCTTTCTATCTTTGTCTACCCAGTTTTGTTTTTTAGAATCAACCCATCATTCTAAGCTCAGCCCAAGCCTTTCTTTCATACTACCCAACTAATGGTGGTAGTCTTAAGAATATTGATAACATTTTCAAATATAAAAAGTAAACATTTTCTCTTGAATCTCATATGTCAAAATTTCCATTGAGTTCTGTTTTTTTGGTTATAAATACACAAAAGTCTTTCAGGTCATCAGATACCCCCCTTTTTTTACATTCAGGATTATACTTCACTTTACTGGATAAGTTATTCTTGAATGGAACCCCAGCTTCTTTGCACTTTGAAATATGATGTTCCAAGACCTATGGTCTTTCAGTATAGAAGCTACTAGATCTTGCAAAATCCTGATTGTTTTTTCTGAAGTATTTAAATTGTTTTTTTTCTTGTTGCTTGCAATATTTTCTCTTTAACCTGTGAATTTTGAAACTTAGCTATGATATTCCTGTAAGTTTTCTTCCTAGGATCTCTTTCAGGTAGTGATCAGTGGATTCTTCCTATTTCTACTTTACCTTCTTATTCTAGAACTTCAGAGCAATTTTCCTTAATAATTTCTTGTAATACCATATCCAGATTTTTTTTTTAATCATAACTTTCAGGTAGACTGAAAATTCTTTTATCGTCTTTCCTTGATCTATTCTTCAGATCAATTGTTTTTCTAATGAATGCTTCCAATTCTTTCCTAGTTTTCCTTTTTTTTCTTTATTTTCTTTTTGAAGGGCAATTGGGATTAAGTGACTTGCCAAAGGTCACATGGCTAGTTTTTGTGTTAAGTGTGTGTGACTGGATTTGAACTCAGGTCCTCCTGACTCCAGGGCCAGCACTCTATTCACTGCACTACACAGCTGCCCCCTTTCCTAGTTTTTTTTTGTAATTTTTTTTTTATTTCTTGGTGTCTTATAACATTTTTCAATTCCACTTGCTCAATTCTAGTTTTTAAGGAGTTATTTTCTTCCTTAAGGTTTCGTATCTCCTTTGCTAATTGGTTAACTTTCTTTTCATAATTTTCTTGGATTGCTTTTATTTTTTCTTATTTTACCTTGTCTTTCATAATATCTTTTTGGGTTCATGACCAGTTGATGTGACTTTTTCAAGTAGGATGGCTTTTTTTTTTTAATCTCACTATCTTCCTCTGAATATGAGCCCAATCTCCTTCTGGCGCACCATCAGGGACTCTTCTCTTCCTCCCCTAAGTCCCAGCCAGGCTGTCCCAAAAATGTTCTTGCTTCTTATAGTATTGCACCAATGGGATTTGTACTTGCAACTCACCCACAGCCACAGCTGGGGATTATGTGTGGTCAGTACCACCAGGCCAGACTTGTGGAAATAGCAGGGGGTTCTTCAATTTTCCCTCACTCAGCTTTCTGCTCTTCTTTAGATGAAAGTTTGTGAAGTGAAAGTTCCTGAGGCTGTGAGATAAAAGTTCCAGAGGTGAAATTTCCTTGTTGATTTAGTGAAGTCTACCTAGAAGTGTTTACACTTCACTCAGATTAAACCTCAACTCCTGGCATCTTCTCTGAGGTCCTCTCAAGTTGTCCTAGGAAGATAACTGCTTTACTCTACTCACCTCCCCACCCCTTTTTGCTGCTCTCTATTAATTTTATGGCAAATTTCTACCTGTTTATGGAGGAAATCTGGAGAGCCTGGAAATTTCTGATCTACTCAGCCACCTTCCCAGAATGCTGTTAGGCTTATTCTTTCAGTTTATATTTTGTCTTATTTTTCTAGTACAATATTGAATTGCAATAGTGATAATGGTCATCCTTACTTCACCACTGATCTTATTGAAACGACTTCTAGTTTATCTCTATTATAGAAAACACTTGCTTCTGATTTTTAATAGAAACTTATTTTAAAAAATGCTCCAATTATTTACATGCTTTCTAGTGTATTTTTTAATAGGAGTGGATTTATATTTTGTCAAAAACTTTTTAAGAATTGATTGAGATAATCCTATGTTTTTTTTTGGGGGGGGAGGAGTGTTGTTATTGATATGATCATTTATGCTGATGGTTTTCCTAATATTGAACAAGTGCTGCATTTCTGGTGTAAATCCTATCTGGTCATAGTGCATGATCTTGGTGACATATTGCTTTAGTCTCCTTGTTAGTATTTTATTCAAAAAACTTTACATTGCTATTAATTAGGGAAACTGATTTATAGTTTTCTTTCTCTATATTTGCTTTCCCTGATTTAGGTAGCAAAATATTTGTCTCATAGAAGGAATTTGGTAGGACTCTTGTTCTACGTATTTTTTTCAGATATTTTATGTGGCATTGGATTTTATTGTTTCTTAAATGTTTGTTAGAATTCCCTTGTAAATACATCTGATCACAAGTATTTTTTTTTTAAATAAGGACCTTGTTTATGGCAGAAAACTGGAAAAGAATTTTTACTACTAGTGTCTCTGATAAAGGCCTCATTTCTAAAATATATAGAGAACTGAGTCAAATTCACAAGAATACACATCATTCCCCAACTGATTAATGGTGAAAGGATATGAAGAGGCAGTATTCAGATGAAGAAATTAAAGCTATCTATAGTCATATGAAAAAAGGGTTCTAAATCACTGTTGATTATAAAATGCAAACCAAAATAACTGTGAGGTCCCATCATCATACCTATCATATTGACTAACTTGACAAAACAGGACAACTATAACTTCTGGAGATGTGGGAAAATTGGAACACTAATGCATTGTTGGTGGAGTTGTGAACTGATCCAACCATTCAGGAGAGCAATTTGGAACTTTCCCAATGGGCTATAAAACTGTGTATAACCTTTGACCCAGCAATGCCACTTCTAAGTCTGTATTCCAAAGAGATCATACAAATGGGAAAAGGATTCACATGTACACAAATATTTATAGCAATTCTTTTTGTGGTGACCAAGAATTGGACATTGAGGGTATGCACATCAATTTGGCAATGACTGAACAAGTTGTGAATTATGTGTGAATTATGAATGAAATGGTATACTATTGTTCCATAAGAAATGATGTGCAGACAGATTTCAGAAAAACCTGGAAAGACTCACATGAAGTGGCACTGAGTGAAGTGAGCAGAACCAGGAGATCATTATACACAGTGACAGCAATATTGTGTGATGACCAATTTTGATAGACTTAGCTCTTCTATGCCCTACAATACTCTAAGAGAATTCCAAAAGAGTCATGATGGAAAATGCTATTCACATCCAGTGAAAGAGTCTGAATGCAGATCAAAGAATACTATTTTCTCTTTTTTGGTTTTTTTTTTTCTGGTTCATGGTTTTTCCCTTTTGTTCTGATTCTTTTTTCATGACATGACTAATGTGGGAATATGTGTAATATAAATGTATATGTAGAGCCTATATCAAATTACATGCTGTCTTTTGGGGGGAGGGGAACGATGGGGAGAAAATTTGGAATTCAAAATCTTATGGAATTGAATGCTGAAAGCTAAAAATAAATATATAAAATTTTTTAAAAAGAAATTTTTCTTGGGAAAACATCATGTGAAGTATAAAGAACTGCTAGGAAAGACAACCTCTATTTTAAAATCACATGGGTAAGACCCATGTGCATTGTAATCCTAATCAAATAAATTTTTAAAAAAAGAAGAGAAAATGAATAATGAACAATCGAAAAATTTCCCTTTTGTTGGGCGTAACAGCATCAGGTAAGGACATGATGCCCTATTTGGGAAGAAGAGGGCAGAGGACAGAAAAGTAGAGGAAAGGGAAGGGGGTGAGGAAGAGTATTTGATATTGATGCTCTTGGTTTTGCTCTTGTTTTGATGCTTCATTGCATTTATGTTTGTCTGCAAAAGGGGTATACCTTGTTCTTTTTATTTATTCTTTGGAGATAGGGGCCATTTCTCCTGTAACTTTTAGCCTTCTTTTTATTAACCTCATATGGCCAAAAAACTGGAGTGGCTGCTGTGTTGAGGAGCGCTGTGGATTTGGAGTAGGTTTTACAATAAAATCTAACCTAGTCAACAAGCTTGTATGAAAAAGAGTGAATGATAGACTCATTATAATGTGATTGCCATTTATGGGAAAACACCATGCTATGATCACTAGATCATATACCCACACCATGATAGACCTTGATGAAGTCAAAGAAAAAAATTTATAAAGACTTAGAGCTTCAGGGGGCAGCTAGGTGGTGCAGTGAATAGAGTACTGGCCCTCAAGTCAGGAGGACCTGAGTTCAAAATCTGGCCTCAGACTGACCCCAAAAATAGCCATGTGACCTTGGGCAAGTCACTTAACTCCAACTGCCCTCCAAAAAAAAGCAAAAAAAAAGACTTAGAGACCCTCATCATCCATGTGCCAAAAGAGGACAAACTTGTAATTCTGGCAGACTTTAACATCAAAGTGGGTGCAGACTTTCAGATATGGCAGGGAATCCTTTTTAGGAATGGAGTTGGAAACAGCAACTGCAAGAGCAGTGATCACTTAATACTGAATACTTGTTCATCTCATGACCTTATTACCAATACTGTCTTTCATTTACCTACATACTATAAAACTTCATGGATGTACCATTACATCAAACATTGGCATTTAATAGACTATGTCATTGTAAGGAGAAGAGACAGAAAGGATGTGAGAGTGACAAAGGTGATACGTGGTGCAGCATGTTGGACCAATCCTCAACTTGTCCTCTCCAAACTAAACATTCACATTTGACAAAAGCAGCAACAGTCAAGGCAAGATGACTAGCATAAGACAATGTTAATAGATTAGAGTTCTTCTCTGTGCATCAACAGTTTGTGGATGACTTGGAGAGAAAGCTGAGCCAATACACAGTAGGCAATAGTGGAGTAGAAAAGGAGTGGGCAGTTTTCAGAGATTTGGTGTATGGCAATGCATTTACTCATCTTGGACAGAACCTTTGGAAACATTAAGGCTGGTTTGATGAAAATGATGGAGAAATTCAGAAGCTACTCAATGAATAATGAGAGCTCCACAGGCTTTACCAACAGGATAGTAGATCCATTTCTAAGAAGGCAGTATTATCTCCATTAAAGGTAAAATGAAAATGAAGATTAGAGAGATACAGCATTTTTGGCTCAGTAAGAAGGAAAATAAAATTCAATTTTATGCCAATAGTAATAATCCAAAGCACTAGTACCTGAAGGATAGTTATGGCCCTAAGACCTTTGGTGCATTTCAACTATTCAGTGCTGATAGAGCCATATTGATCAGATAAGGACATGATGCTGGACAGATGGGCTGAATATATCCATAGTCTTCTCAATATCCTGTCATCAACCAATGCTCAAGAAAATTTAACCACTATCATTTGAATTATATTAAGAAGATTCTTAAGATCACTTCACAAGATAAGGTATCCGATACTCAGGTCCTTTCTTGAGCTGAATTGTCAAGCATTCAAATCCTACTGCAGAGAGTACAACTCCATTGTGCATTTGTCTAAAAGACTACTTTATGAAGAACTCACACAAGGCAAGTATTCACAAGGAGAAGAAACAATGTAAGGACACTCTGAAGAATTTTGGAATTGATTGCATGACATGTGAGACATTAGCACAGGACCATCCAGCATGGCATGCCCACATCAAAAAAGGTGCTGTGTTTTATTAAAAAAAAAGCAGGATTGCAGTAGCTCAAAAGAAAACTGAGATGCAAAAAATTTAGAGGCAAATGTTTACACTATTTGTGCCTGACCTATGGTAGTGTCTTCTGGGCTCATATTGGTGTGATGAGTCACAGTCTAACACGCTCTACACTGACATAGTGATATGATTTTCATTCTCTTTGGTTATGAAGGACAACAATGAATGAGATATGAATAGACTGCACCTGAAAGGAAGAGAGGTTACTGAGCAAAAGGGGAAAGAGAGAACCCCAAAGTAGCAATGGAGAACAAGGAGTATTTGAACTCTCTTGCCTTGAACAGTAAACTGAGGAGAATGAGGGAAGGTACAACCAGATTTGGAAAAGTTGATCATCCCCTCTGATGAGAGGAAAGCCAAGTTTCAGGAAAAGCTAGTGGATGGAAAAAGTGGGTGAGGGATAGATATTCCAGAGGCAATAATGGAAAAACTGAGTGGATTTAGGTTAAAACTTTGTAGTGGGAAGGTTGATGGTGTCGAGAATAAGGAATCAGGTATTAAGGGGTTTTGAGTGGATGTAGGATGATGATCTACAATTCAAAATCAATGGGATGTGAAGGATATGACCAGGTATGAGAATGTTCACCATTGAGTGGAGAGTACCAGTTTTCTACCCCCAAAAGACAACTGTGGCAGGATCCTTATAGCCTGAAATTGAAGAGAAGTTTGCTTTAATTTGCACTGGAGGTTCTTCACTTCCCAGTTGGGAGAGGGAGCTGGCAGCAGGAGTAGAAGATGCCTTGTGCATAGAGATAGAAGTGGCTATTTTAAGTTAGATGGAAGATGCCTTTCCTGGCCCCAGTCGTCTTTCCTCAGGGAACACACTGCACTGAGAAAGCAGTGAAAAGCTTAGGGAGCTATTGTACCTGAAATATGATGTCTTCTTTCCTGAGGAGGCTGACTATGAGACAACAGCAGAAAGTGATGAGCAGCTTGTGCAGATGGAAAATGTCTGGCCAGGTCCATAGTGTTGGTATATGGCTAAGAGACATGGAACACAAGAGCATCCCCAAACTGAAAATTAATATTACATATAGGGCAATAGAGAAACACATGGTGGTTTTGAGTAGTCTGAAACATATAACAAATGAATAACTTAGAAGAGGATTAGTAAAGAATGAAATTAAAATAATGTGCGAGAGCAAATAAGATGAATTGGCTTTGTGATGAGAATGAGGGAGGATCAGAGGAGTTTCTGTGCTCCCCTGGTCAAGAGAATGTCAAGAAAAAACGAGAAATGTTCAAACACCTTCTGTAATGAATTGATGGTAGGCCAAGCATTATTTAAAAAAGAAGCAAATATAGTGGATAACCATCTATATTGTTCGATAAAACATCTAAATTGATGAGATCACACGTCCATTGAATACATTTTGAATTTATCTATGTAAATATTGTTTTCCCTATCCCTAGAAAAATGTCAGTTCCTTGATGGTGGAGACTGCTTTCATTTTTTTTTCTTTGTATCCACAAGACCTAACACAGTGCCTAGGACATAGTAGACACTTAGTAAATCCTTCTTAATTTTAATTTACCTTAATAAAACTGAATTGGTTAGAATGGAATCATGCTCGGATGTATAATGGTTATAGGAAACTTGCATTTTTAATTCCTTCTTTTTAAATTTTATGATACTTATGCTCTTCCACTAAATTTCCCTTATCTCTTTCTAAATATTGTAACTTTAAAAAAATTATCATTTGTTTTTATTTTACCTACATTTTCCAGCTAAACCTTCCCACATACCACCCCTTGTAATCTAAAACAAAAAAAAAGAGGAAAAAAATTCAGAAAATACAACAAGCAACCTGATTATTATATGCAGCATTATATATCCATCATTCTCCACCTTTACATAAGGAGGGTGGCACATTCCCATATCTCTTCTTTGGAACGAAAGAAGCTTGAAATTTAATGTTCTAGGAAGAAAAATCAGAATGCTTCCTCTCCCCATTCCTAGAGCTATTTGCTAGTGTCTGGTTGTTTGAACAACTGAATCCATTATGAGAAACAATCTCCTCCTAATGTAATGTGGAATCAGCATAAGGTTGAGCTGAGAGTGTAGGTCTCATTGCCTGCCAAAAGCCACATTTTTCATTTTGTGCCACATTTACTTAACATTTGTATATGGAGAATCTTAACTCAAAGAGCTATGTTAAAATGCTGTCAAGTTTTCTTTCATCTAATCAAATTCCTGTTTATTTTCAATGTTACCATGTTTAAAACCAAATGTAGTATAAGTTCACTCTATTCTTCGGTTCAAATTTATCCTATGAATTTGCAACTCAAGGAGAATGATATAAATTTTTCTTAGAGAAAATAATGTATTTTAATGGAATATATATTTTGGCAATAATATATTTTGATTAATAATCAGCAATCATTTAAAAAATGTTTTACTTATTCCCTATACTTGAGATGCTACATATGCTATAGAGTATGCTATAAAAATATTTTCATTAACAAGAATGATATGTTGCAATAAATATTTTTCTATAGACTGTATTATCCCTATGTTGTGTGTATACATGTATAATTCTGACTATAGTAACTCCTTCAGGAAATTCTGTGGCAAAAAAGAAATTTAATAAAAAAAAATTTAAAAAAGAATAACTTTAAATTCATCATTGTAGAAGAAATTACTTTACTGGAATGATTCATATTCACACCTCCCTCCATGAGTCCTCTTATAGGCAGTGGCATTGTGAAATGTATTTGAAGTAAGGGCTATTCACTTTAGCCTAGAGCAAATAGACAAGGAGAAAGAACTTTGCATTTTCAATAGCCTTTTTTTCAAAAAAAAAAAAAAAAATCCCCAGCAGAATGTTTCAGAGCTAGCTGCATTTACAATCTTCAAGAAGATCAATGCTTCGCCCTCATTGATTTTTCTCCATTTGTAGACCAGGATTAGGCATATTGTAAAGCGGTATTTCCAAATTTGTCCAATCTTATTTCTCCGTCAATACTAAAAAAACACAGTGTTCTGCTGTAAACAATAGGTTATAAAAGATGCTGCATTAAACTTGTTTTCAGGTTAAACAGCATGTTAAACATGAATACCATAAAATATTAATAACGTGATGTGATCCATCTGAGGAAAGGACTGCATTCAAGTTAGTCTTTGTATGTGGAACATCAAAATAAATAGGGAATGATACCAAAGGTACATTGTAAATTCATCACATACATTTTTGTAACTTCCCAATATCATTTAAATATAATTTCTTTGCTGATGTTCTTGAAATAGAACAGAGAAGCATATAAAAAAATTATTTATTCTTATAATTTGCTGTGGTGATCAGGGCATGATTTTGAAATGGTCTTATAATTCTGATGGGTTTTTTTTTTTTTGGTTGGGTGGGTTAGGGTGGAGAGAAAAAGATTCCAGAATTATCTTAAAAGACAGTGAAAAACAACTGTTATATTAGTGGGCAGTTCTGATTGCAGCTTTGATTGCTCTTTAATTTTTCCAGAATTATCTACAGAAGCCATGAAATACTAATAAGTATTAGAATCTGACACTGTAGGAAACCACAAAATTATAGTGACTCCAACTTTATTCTTATGTGTAGATAAACTAAAAAGGTTGGATGAGATGACTACTTTATTAAACAGTATGGGTGCCAGTAACTAAAAGGAAAATACAGCTTCACTCACTTTTCCCTTTGATGTCAGTTGAAGATAGAACATTATATTACATTTGTTTATGAGGTTTTGAAATAAAATAAGTCATTTTCTCCAAGACTAGATAAACAGTTATATTGGGACCAGATCTCAAACAAATCAGAAAAATGATATTTTTCTTATATCTATTCCATTATCTAGGACTGCTTTTGTATTTACGGAGGCTTCTTTTATATAAACTAAGTCTTTAGGCAACAGAATTATGAATAAAAAAAAATAACTTCTAATAGATACATATCTAGGATTAACTGTTTCTACCACTCAGAAAAATATATAAACTGACTTGGTAGAACAAACAGGTTTGTTTCTTGACCAGGGGAGATTTCCTTGGTACAATATTAACCTAGTTTTGTTAAGCTTCTGTGAGATATGTCATAATTAAAGCAAAAGATCATCATACTTAGAAAAATTCAAAGATAAAAAAATTAATTTAATCATAATTTTAATAAAACAATCAAATAAAAATTTGTATTCTTAGCAAAAATTGATTTGGATGCCCAGTTCTCTCTCTTTTAACATAAAATAAATCTTTGATTATTTTTGAACTTTCTAGTGTGCTTTAAATAGAATTTAAACAATTTTTCAATGTGGCGGAGAACAGGAATTAAGAGGAAATGGCTAAGGTGTTAAAATTAAAGGTAACAATAAAATGCTGAAAATGAAATTAAATAGGCTGCATAATATTTTATTTAGGTAATTTGACAAGAAATAAAACAGCACAAATAAAATTAATGACATTTCAAAACAGAACTATTTGTCTTATAATATGAATAACTATCATTAATATTTTAAAATTAAGTGAAATTTTATTTATTAAGCTCCCTTAAGGTCCTTTGTTGTTGTTCCTGGCAAAATTTACTTAAGGTTTTGGTTCTGTCTCATTTCCAGTGCCTCCCAAAGTGAAGAGCCAAAATATATCCAGTGTATAATATAAATCAGGTATGGGACAGATATTTCTTGTATTCAAAAGTCTTAGAAGTACTTATGGACAGCATAATTTTTGGGATACAGTAACTAAATAAATATCTCTCAAGAGGTTGAGATTTAAACCTCTTTAGAACATTAACTTGTTTGGATAATTGTTGAATAAGCATTGTCACATTTTACCTTGGCTATGCACTGTCCCTCTAGAATTCATCTCTATTGATCAGGTAATCTAAAACTCAGTTTTTCTTCTCATCAATAGTCATTATCTGGGGCAGCTAGGTGGTGCGGTGAGTAGAGCACTAGTCCTGGAATCAGGAGGAACTGGGTTTGAATCCGGCCTAAGACACTTCATACACACACACACACACACACACACACACACACACACTAGCCATGTGACCTTGGGCAAGTCACTTAACACCAATTGCCCTACCTTCCCCCCTCTAAAAAAAAGCAAAAAAAAATTAGTCATTATCTGGGGCAGCTAGGTGGCACAATAAATAGAGCACCAGACCTCGAGTCAGGAAGACCTGAGTTCAAATCTGGGCTCAGACATTTGACACACTTACTAGCAGTGTGACCTTGGGCAAGTCACTTAACCCCAATTACCCTTCAAAAAAGCAAAAATTAAAAAAAAGTCACTATTCATTATGCAGAAACTGCCACCAGTCAACTCTGTCAAGATCTCTTGGTTCCTCAAGGTCACTTCAAAGTTAGCTTATTTCCATCTTGGACTCAATGTCTAGTTTCCTATACTCAGGAAAGAAACACAAAACAGAAAAGGATTCTGAGATCTAGTCTTAAACTCACCTGGAAGGACATGTACTTTAACTGTCATGTGCATCCAGACACATTGTAGTCTAAGACTAGGTGAAGAAAGGCATATACTTCCCCACCCTTCATAGAAAATTCTAGAGTTACATGATACTGCCATGTTAGTTGAAGGAAAATAATACCAGAAGTCAGAGCCATTCTGTTTACCACTGAGCTATTGACTTTTCCTACTCAATAGTCAATAAGAGAATGTCTCTATCTTCTCCAAAACACCCACACATTGTCACACATGGACAATCAGAAAATATTGTGGTATATTTAATATCCTTGCCCTTGCTAGAGTTATAAATTGTAATTCCCACATATTTACCCCAGGTTCATAAAACTTTTTCTGTCATCCAAATCAAAACTTTTCTTTTTGTTTATCAGGTTACAAAGCTTAGTTCTAAATCCCTTAAGAAGGGATGGGAGGCTGAGGATGAGAATATTTCACTAGGACAGGCCAATCTGAGCCCTAAAGAGAGAGCCCTAAAAACCCTTGGCTTTTAGTAGGCATATCATCTACAACTCTTGCTTATGATCATTGCCTCCCACCCCCCCCTTCAATCACATGACTAGGTTTTTTTCCCCTCACCCTTCTGTTTGTTAATCCTCTGGCCCCTGGCCTCTGTTCTGCTCCTGGAATTTCTTCTTGAGTTATCAGGTAGCAAACACCATGTTGAACATTGTTCCACCCTTTCTGAAGTTACACTGTCTCCTGGGTAGATGACTATATTCCAGGGGTAGTATTAGCCAATTAAGGAGGACTCCTGCAAGAAAATTACCATTAATGACTCACAGGGAGACCCCTCCACAATTTCCACCCATTATTGTCATAGCACGGTCTATTTCCTTTTCCTTTATAAAGATGGACAATGGAGGCAATCTTTGGTCCCCTGAGGCATAACATCTTCTTGCCATATAACCTGGAAGATTTCAATCAGCTTTTGAATAAGCAGTGGACCCTTTGCCTTGTAAATCTGTGCTGAAATGGAATCAGCACCAGGTACTTTTCCAGAAAAGAATAGCCTAATAGCATTCAAAACTTCTTCTTCAGTTGGAAGTTTGATTTCAGCTAGAGGTAAATGATCAATGACTTTAGCATTGGTTGATAATGATCTGTTAAGAACATTATGGAAGTGATCAGCCTGTCTTTCTAGAATCATGTCCTTATCACTGATCAGTGTAGCTCCATTGGTGCTCAGTAGACTGTTTCATGGAGAACTCACATAAGGCAAGCACTCACACAGAGATCAGAAGAACAGTACAAGGATACTCTCAATGTCTCTCTGAAGAACTTTGCTCTTGATTGTGAAATATGGGAGACACTGGCACTGAACCACCCAGCATTGGTGAGCCCACATTAAAGACAGCTTTGCACTCTTATGAGAAAAGCAAAAATGTGGTAGCTCAAAAAAAACCCATGAAATGTGAAATTTTAGGGACATCTCTATCTCAAATGTTCAAACTAATGAAATCCCTTGGTACTATGAATAAACCCTTGGGCTTTCTCAGGGAACTTTCCCAAGAAAGATCATTGACTGAGAGGCCATAGCCACCCTTCAGATAGCCAGGAAGGGTTGCATTGTTGAAAATAAAATTCTTTGTTTGGACTTTCTCTCTGCTTAATGAGGCAAAACTCAGGACAAAGAGAAATAAAAGGAATGCATTAAAAGTAAGTCAGGAGAACAACACAATGACTGGCTGATGACTGAAGATCAGTAAGGGTTTCAAGACGTAGCTGATTTTTATTGATAACTTTTGTAAAGAAATGAAGAAGGAGAAGAAAAAAGGAGAAGAAGAAAAAGGAGAAAGAGGAGGAGGGGAAGAAAAAGAAGAATTTTCCATTTTTTTTAATGTAGATGGCTTGTGAGAGTGGTATGCTAACATCAACCCAGAGCTTTCTGTGGAAAGTTTTATGAGATCAGAAATGTTTTATCCTAATGGAGCCTGGACAGCGGTTCTGACCTATTTTGTGCCATGGGGTATCATTGAAAATACAATAGAAGACTCCAATCTCACTCCACATTTCTCCACAATCATATGTAATATAATGCCAAGGAAAGGCAACTTCCCAAGATTCAAAATACCAGCATAGGTGCTCTCCATTTTATTCAGTGACAAACCAAGAACAGAGAAGATCAAAACATGACATCATTCCAAATACAGCATTTACTAAGCGTGATTAAATAATCTCCAAGTACTACCCCACCCCAGGACCTTCCAATCATTCAATCAATTACAAAGTCTCTGTTCTAAATACTTCTCCACCCCTAGGCTATACCTTCATTTGGTCCACCACAAAACCCCTCTTCTCAAATGGAGATTAGTTTCCAAACATAAGTAAAGTACCTTCATTTGTCAATCACAGAGCACAATAAGGTCAAAAGTTCCCCACCCCTGGATCACAATTGAATCTACCCCAGAGTTACATCAAGTTTAAACACAGCACTTAATACCCAAATGGAGGTCTTTTCTTCATCTTGACATGAGGCAAGTTCTCAGCAATCTTAGTTCCTGGGGAGACAAGGCTTAGCAAGGCCATAAGATACATTGCCAGTCCCTTCATGAATTCATCCTCTGTCTGTAGAACAGTCCTAGAACCCCTGAACACATTAGCAAAGCCCTCTCCCAGGATTTCTGTAAACATACAACAAGAAAATCCTTCTTCAGGGCTTCTGAACCAACAGAAAGGCTCCCAGAACCCTGCAACAATAGCACTGTCCTTCACCAGTGGACAGTATTCACTCTGTCTGCAGGACAGTCTCCAGACCCCTGCAACAACAGCACTGTCCTTCACCAGTGGACAGTATTCACTCTCTGTCTGCAGGACAGTCTCAGGGCTTCTTAACCAAAAGCCAGGTTCCAGGACTTCTTCAACAGGACAGTCTTTCACCAGTGGACAAATCTGGCAAAACAACATCAAAACAGACAGACAAAGTACCAGCAAAACAGCCATGTCTCCTCAGTCCTTGGCAGCTCAGGGGGCAGGTCTCAAAAGTCCAGGGCAATTCAAAGCGGCCACCAGCAATTCTCTTAGTCTCTCTCTCTCCACGAGGTGCTGCTTCCAAAAAAGGTCTTCCGCCTCTCTCTTGTCTCTCCAAATCTACGTCACCAGCTCCTCCCAGTTCAGGACTCTCTTTTCACATCAACAAGTCCATCCCACAGGTGGGATTAACAAGCTCTGGGTTTTAACACAATCAATTTGAAAACCAAGCCCAATACAGGGGAATCTCCACATTCCATTACTATCACATCATATCCTTCCTATTTGAGATTGAAGCCCTCATTCTGTTGTAACCACCATTTTGTGAACCTCCCTCATTTCTCCAGTCTTGGGTAAGTTCACCTAGGAGACTTGCCTGAAACAAAGCCCACCTAGGAGACCTGGCCAAACGTTCCACCTGGAACCCATAACCACCCCCCCCACCCAGTTCCCGGTTACTTGGGGACTTTCAGTTGGGCAACAAACTGATTGCTACCTTTTGGCTTCTGTATTTTCCCCACTTGCTCAAGTTGTGATTTCCCCTTGGTAACAGTTATGTTGTGGCTTTTGTCTATAGAAACCCCAAGAATATATATCTTGGGGCTGCCTGATTTGGGTATATGAAGCCTGGCAGTCTCTGGCTTCATTAAGCTCCACTATTAAACTCAACTTAAAATGATTAATGGTCTCATTTGCTGATTCTCTTTACAACATTTGGAGGCCCCAGTGAAATGCAGCATTCTGTGTCACTGCTGAGACCCTCTCAGGCAAGACCTCAGCCTCAGGGAGGGGGAGGACTGACCCTGCCTTGACCCTGAGGGGAGCTGGCCCCTGAGATGTTCCAGGTCTGGCAGAGTTAACCAGATCCCTCCTCGACTCTCACTTGCTCCTTCATTCGGCCACCGTGGAGTTCCAGACCCATCCTCTAGAGGAAGTGTCTGTTTTCTGAGAGTGCTCATTCTGGTGGGGATTGAGTGGCAGCTGGACGCAGTTAATACCTTCACCCTGGCTTCTCTCTGAGATGTCAGAGAGAGCCCCTGGGGTAAGCCATCCTGTCTGGACTGATATAGGTCTCTCATGGTTTGCCCCCAGGATAAGTCATTCTGCTTAGACCCAAGTTGGTCTGTTTTGGCTTGTCATCAAGGAAAAGTCACCCTGCTTAGACCTGTATCAGTATGTTTTGCTTTACCATTTGGTTCTGTTTTGTGTCTGTCTACCGTTTGGTTTTGTCTAGGTGCTTTGAGCATCTGTGTCTGCCTGTCTTTCTGTCTGTTCTGTGTCTGTGTAAAAACTCTGAGTCTGCCTCCCTGTAAGATTCAAAATGCAGCCAGCCACTGTACCTGGGCTAGGAAGATTGATGGTCTCTTAAAGAAAGGTTGTTGGCAGCAACAACAACAACAAAAATCTCTTTTTCTACTTCTTTGGACTCTGGCCAAAGTTCGGAGGTAGAAAGATGGATGGAGAAAGAGAAAAGGAGTCACTTCACTGAAATAGAGGCAGGTTTCAAAGCTGCACTTTGGAATAGGACTAGCACTTAACCCTTTCCTGGGTCACAGCCCAGGCTAGGATTACAGTGCCTTCCCCCTGTCATCTTGGCTCTGACTGAGCTGAGGATACAGTGAGAAGTTACAGTGCCTTGTCTCTGTCATCCTTGCTCTGACCAAGCTAAGGATATAGTGAAAGGTTAGAACCATTAAGATCCTTCACCCTGTTGTCCTGGCTCTGACCAAGCTAAGGCTCCAGTGAGAAGTTAGAAGAAAATTAGGGAATTCGAGTAAACCTCCCCCACCTGGAAAAAAGAACGAAGGGGGAGGCACAGCAGTTACATCAGGGTCCCACTAGCAATAGCCCTAGGTCCCTGGGCACTCTAAAACCTACTCTTTTAGTTTACCTCCAGAGCCGAGCTTTCCCACACAAAGAGTGGTGCCCTCTTTCTCCTTCCTGCCCAGATCAACCACCCCCACAACCAGGTTCGGCAACTGTGGAGAGAAGAGAAAAGGAAAAGAGGAAAACGAAGTCAGAAGTCAACCAGCCTCTATACTTGCTAAGACCAATTAGCTATCAATATTTTTTATATGTGATTTGGAAATGCAATTGTCATCTCACTGTTTGTATTATTATTGTATTTCTACACTGTATATTGTAAAACTCGAGTGACCATTGTGAGCCAGAAATGGTGTTAGACAAAGCAACTTCTTTTCTGAATTTAGTTGAAACTAAAAGACAGTGGAAAATTTTGTTTAAAACTAGGTATGGGGTGGGGCTCCCAGGTAGTGCAGTGAGTAAGAGCGCTGGACCCAGAGTTGGGAGACCTGGGGTCAGTTCTGGGCTCAGACACTTAGTATCCACCCAGAAACACCTGGCTGTGTAAACTTGAGCAAGTTACTTAAACCCAAATGCTTAAGGGAAGCAAGGTCATGCAGTGAGTAAGAGTGCTGGCCCCAGTGTCGGGAGACCTGGGATCAGTTCTGGCCTCAGATACTTGGCACCCACACAAAAATAACTGGCCGTGTAACCTTGAGCAAGTTACTTAACCCTGATTGCTTTTAAAAAAACAACTAGATATGTTATTTTAAGTACTGTCTTAAAGCTAAAACAAGTTGGCTTTCACTTATAAAAATTGTAAGATTGTTAAATAAGTTATCTGTGATTATTGTTATAATGTTAAAACTTAAAGCTCATCCCCCAGCATCTCTAAGGGTAAACAGGGTAGACACTCCCTACTCTCCTTTCTTAGGAAGATGGTCAAGGTCGCCTCCAATGTAGTGCTATAGGGGGTAACTAGAGGCCATATGTGCTAGCTACCATATACTGGGATCCTAAAAATAAAATATGGAGGGGCTTAGTGAGTAAGGGCACTGGCTCCAGTGTCAGGATGACCTGGGAATCAAATCTGGGCTCAGATACTTAACACCACACCCAGAAATAACTGGCCGTGTAACCTGGAGCAAGTTATTTAACCCAGATTGCTTTAAAAAATAAAATAAAATAAAACAAAATATGGAAAACAAAAAAAGACATCCTGGCAAAAAATAAAATCAGTATTGAAAATAGGGGACTTGTCACACATAAAGTATGTGGTTTTCATCAGTCCAGAAGAAGAATTTCATAGGGTGGACAAGAAGATCAGTCCCTTCTTTGGAGTCCCTATTGATTTCTCCTTATTTGTAAACTTGCCAGATCCCCTAGAAATCATCTGGTGGGCAAGGTCATCAGTCCCAGGAGAAAACTATGAGTTTGTTTGGGTTATGGAGTTCCTAAGCAATGAACTTGGCTTACTGAGAAATGAAATTTCTTATGTATATAAGTCATGGTAAACTTCTATTGCTTATTGCAACTCCATACAAATAAAAGTAATTGTATCAAGCCCCAAGCTGTGATTAGTGAGACTTGCCATTTGAGGTAAAAGCCATTGGGACTGCAACTAGTTTTATTTTGAGTTTGAATTTAGATAGAGCTGTGTGCATTAAATCAGTATCTGAGAGAAATGTCACATCTGCTCAGAATGAATCCTACTGCAGGTGAAGGTTTGCTTTTGGGAAAAGCCAAGAGGACAATTTTAGCCTCAATCTAAAATGGAACTCTCCTGGCTCATTTTCCCTATTGTTTTCCTTTGAAAATGAATGTTTTTCCACTGGTTATTCCTGAGTCTGTCCATGAGATGGAATTACAGTGACTCTTATCTGAATTCAAACAAAACTAAGGAGATTTTATCCTGTCATATCTAGCATGTCCCTGCTTTTTCCTTTAATGAAAAATTTCTCTGATTAAAGCAAGTGGTCAGCAAAAGATAATAAAAGTGCGATGCATGTATGTGAAATTTTGCTGTTTCAAAAAACTGGGTAAATTAATACATGGACTTGTCATCTGCCTACCTGAATAATTAAGTGAAAGGTTAAATCCCTGGAACAATATATGTTTTTTCTGAATGATATGGGAACAATTAGTCAAAGGGGAAATAAGTTTGTGAAACAAAGGTACAAACACAAGTTGATCATTATCCCATAACTAAGGCTGGGATACATCTGAGCTACTAAAGTGTGTGTTAGAACTGAACTATCCAGCCTAAAATTATATTCACCCTATCTCACATGAAAAGGTGGCCCTTTTTGTGAAGGCAAACCCCTCTACATGTACAGATTGCCCCTCCCACATCATCTCCACCCTCTAATTTATCTTTAATAATCTTCCTGTATAATGACTGCTTTGCTACTGCCTACAAAGATGTCTATGCCTCCCCATCCTCAAAAAACCCTCCTTCACTTAATCCATAGATCCCTGCTAGCTGATTTTCCATACCTCTTCTTGTTTATGTTTAGTTTCCATACCTCTTCTTCTTTATGACTAAATATCTTTTTTTAATTGATTTATTTACTTTTAGTTTACAACATTCAGTCCACAGTACCTCAAGTTTCAAATTTTCTCCCCTTCCCTTTCCTCCTCCCTCCCCTGTCATAGAGGCATGCACTCAAATATAGGATCTACAAATATCTTCATATTAATTGTTAGTATGACTAAATTTCTTAAGAAGTCTATTTATTGAGGGGTGGACTCAAGATGATGGACTAGAAGCAGATCTTCCACGTGGCTCCGGCTTCCACCTTCCCCAATTCATGTAAAAGGGGACTCTGAACAAATTTTGGAGCTACAGAACCCACAAAATGACACAAAGAAGCTAACCTCCCCCTGAGGACAGCCTGGCAGGCTGGCAGGAATCAGCCAGCACAGTGCTCTGTGAGCCAAGCCCAGTTCCATGGTGAGGTTTTAGTCCCACGGTGGGCCTGACAAGCTGCCAGCAGGAGGGACTCCATCCAGATCATCAGTAGCTGTGGTGGTCCAGAATTATCAACACGTAAGGACAAAGTGAGAGGTCAGTGCACTGTGGACCATCGGCTTTTGCCCCCAGGGGGAGAAGCCACTGAGAAGCGTTGGCTGTGCAGCTACCCCCACGTGGCAGCTTCAGCTCCTGGCCTACAGAGTGTAGGGGGACCAAGCGACCAGTCCGAGGGGTAATCACTCTTGCTTTAACTTGCTTGTATCTGGATTGCGGTCCAGGGTGGAGATCCTGGGGTATTTGTCCAGCTTGCCAGAGTGTGTGGAGGGCCTCAGCAAGGGCACCCAACTAATACCTCTGGCAGCTGAGAAAACCCCAGTGGTTGGTACAAAGCTCCCCTGTGTAGCAGCAAGCACCCCAGCATCCCAAGGGTGGCTGCCAACACAGGTTCTTGGATCTGCTTTGATAAAGGAAAGTAACTTAGAATGGGTCAACAAGCTTACTTTAATCAGTCAAATATGTATCCTTTACCTAGTTCAGGGGAAAAAGGTCAGGACCCTGAACTTCAGAGTATACAGACAGAATTATCAAGACAGAGAAACAGATCAAGTAGACAGTTTCCAAACTGTCCAACCATTACATCCATACCAAATCAACATCTGGGTTTCTCAAAGCCGGGGGGCTCTCAACAATGGCTTCCCAGAGTCTCATCTGATCAAATCAAAGAATATTTCTTGAAGTGAGCCCCAAAGTAAAGCCTCACTTCAGGGATTATATAGCCTTTTCCTGGGTCAGAGAATGTAACCACCCTCTTGACCCACTACCCAATCACACAGCATCAAGGTGTGGGCATTCCTGAAAAGCAAGCCTCTTGCCACAGGCTCCATGTGACCACATTCAGCCTATTAGGAGGCAGAGTATATTTTTGAATCAAGGAAGGTTCTCAGAGTCTCTTAAGCCTATCAAAGGGCCTAGGGGCAGGGAAGATCTTTAAATTTGCATTTCCATTACACCCTTTCTGGTAGCATAGTCCTACTGTGGCAAAAAGACCAAAAGTCAAGTAATTGAATGGTAACATGACCAGGCAAAGGAAACAAAGCAAACAGAAGAACCCAATATTAGACTCCTATTTTGGGGACAAAAAGGATCAAAGCATGGAACAGGAGGAAGGCAGTGAAGTCAGAACTCCTGCACCAAATGCTTCAAAGGAAAATATGAGCTGGTTACAGGCCAGAGAGGACCTTAAGAAGCAGATAAGAGAAGTGGAGGAAAAAATGGGAAGAGAAATGAGAACAATGCAAGAAAATTATGAAATGAGAGTCAATAGCCTGACTGAGGAAAATCACACCTTAAAAAATAGACTAACTCAAATGGCAAAAGAGGCTCAAAAAGCCAATGAGGACAAGAATGCCTTAAAAAGCCAAATTTGCCAGATGGAAAAAGAATCTCAAAAGCTGAGGAGAATCATTCCTTCAGAATTAGATTGGAGCAAATGGAAGCTAATGACTTTATGAGAAATCAAGATGCTGTTAAACAGATCCAAACAAATGACAGAATAGAAGGCAATGTGAAATATCTCATTGGAAAAAGCACTGACCTGGAAAATAGATCCAAGAGAGATAATTTAAAAGTTATTGGACTACCTGAAAGCCATGATCAAAGAAAGAACCTAGAAATCATCCTCCAAGAAATCCTCAAGGAAAACTTCCCTGATGTTTTAGAGGCAGAGGGAAAAATAGAGGTTGAAAGAATCCACTGATCACCTCCTGAAAAAGATCCCGAAAAGAAAACTCCTAGGAATATTATAGCCAGGTTCTGAAATTCCAAGATCAAGGAGAGAATATTACAAGCAGCCAGGAAGAAACAATTTGAATATTGTGGAAACACAATCAGGATAACACAAGATGTGGCAGCTTCTACACTGAGGGATTAAAGGGCTTGGAATGTGATATTCTGGAGGTCAAAGGAGCTGGGATTAAAACCAAGAGTCACATATCCAGCAAAACTGAGTATCATGTTTCAGCGGAAAATATGGTCGTTCAATGGAATAGAGGAATTTCAAGCATTCTTGATGAAAAAACCAGAGTTGAATAGAAAATTTGACATTCAGAAACAAGAAGCAAGAGAAACATGAGAAGATAAACAGGGAAAAGAAATCATAAGGAATTTATCAAAGTTGAACTATTCACATTCCTACATGGAAAAACGATAAGTGTAACTGATGAAACTTTTCTCAGTATGAAAATAGTTGAAGGGAACAGAAATTACATATATATATATATCAGAGGGTATATGGGTATATGAATACATATGTGAATGTGTGTATATATGTTTACAGGTATACATAGATAGAGGGCACAGGACCAATTTAATAGGAAGGCATGATACTTAAAAGGTGAAATTAAGAGGTGAGAGAGGAATATAATGAGAGGAGATGGGGAGATAGAATGGGGCAAACTATCTCATATAGAAGAGGCAAGGGAAAAGGGTTACAGTGGAGGGGAAGAATAGGAAGGCAAAAGGGAATGGGTCAACCTTATTGTCACTGAATTAGGCTTGGGGAGGGAATGAAATACACACTAAAAAGGGTATCTCACCCTACAGGAGAGTAGGGGGAAAGGTGATGAGAGGAGTGATGATGGAAGGGAGGACAGTCTCAGGGGGAGGGAAGTTGGAGGCACCCACTTTTCAAGAGGGACAGGATCAAAGTAGAAAATAGAACAAGTGGGAGGTGGGATAGGAGGGAGGGAAATATAGTAAGTGTTTTACAATATATCTACTATGTTAATGTTTTGCATTAGCTACACATGTACAAACTATACTGAACTGCTTATCTTCCCAGTAAGGGTGGGTGACAAGGGATGAAGGGAATGAATCTGGAATTCAAAGTTTTAAAATCAAATGTTAAAAAAAATTTATATATATACTATTATTAATACTATTTTACACGTAATTGGGAAAAAAGTTATACAGGCCCTGGGGGCATAGAGATTCACCATGCCCTCCTGAAAAAGTCGAAAGGGGTCTGGCAGAAAATATGGGAGAGAGCAGATTGGAGAAGGTCCCTGTGGGACTGATATTTTGGGACGGTGGTTAGGGGAAAAACAGGGAGAAAATTTGTAACTCAAAATCTGGTGGAAATGAATGATGTAAATCAGAAGTTAATAAAGCATTTGAAAAATGAAAAATAAAAGAAGTCTATTTATCATTGATACTTCATTCTTCTTGCTTACTTCCTAACTCTCTGTAGCATGGCTGCCAACCTCATCATTCAGCTGCAGCTTTTTTCTCCATAATTACCAAAGGATGGGGGGAGAAGAGGCTAGAGATATCTAGTCTCCCTCCTTTTGAGCCACACAGTGACACCACCTATAGGGCCCTTACAAAATATATGGCCTCACAAAAATTTGATCACATGTGTGTATGTGAACAGAAATCCTGAGTTAGACATTCCTAGTTTGGGCAGAGCCTTGTAAGCACAAGGAATCAAGAATCCCTGTATCCTTCAGTCAAGGCTGATGGGAATAGGAAGAATATTACTACAGGTAAGAAGAGCTTAAGTAGGGGTGGCTAAATAGCACAGTGAATACAGCACTGGCCTTGGAGTTAGGAGATCTTGAATTCAAATCTGGCCTCAGACACTTAACACTTACTAGCCAAATGACCTTGGGCAAGTCAATTAACCCCAATAACCCTGCCTTCCCTCCTGCAAAAAGCAAAAAAAATTTTTTTTAATTTTTAAACAGAAGAGCTTGAGCCTTGTTCTGGCTTGACAAAGATCCTTAGATTTTGCTCCAAAATCCTATGTGGCAAATCATTCTTAATCTTATGAATGTGAGGGCAGGGTAGTGAGTTTCTCTGACTGCCTGTGAAAGGCCTGGATTTTATACCATGTACAGACTTCCTTGAACAAAGTATGGACAGTCAGGTTCCAAGTTTCATTTAATGTCTCAGTGATATATGATAGATTGTAAAGAATACAAGAGCGGTGGTGCAGTGAACAGAGCACTGGCTCTGGATTCAGGAGGACCTGAGTTAAAATCCAGCCTCAGACACTTAACACTCACTAGCCTTTTGACTGTGGACAAGTCACTTAACCCTAACTGCCCTGCCTTCCCCCCTTCAAAAAGGAAAAAAAAAGAAAATAAGAATGTAGTGGTCCCCCTGTCCTACTAAACCAAGAAGTCCCAGGAAGTTCAAAGGCATAAAGAGCCTTTTCTACCAGTCTCTTAATGACACTCAATTAAACTAGTTTATTGTAAGCTCCATGTTTTCTTGTAATGGACTATGGTATTCTAAGAACTTTCTTGAGTCTCTGTTGACAGTCACAGTTACAGAAAGAGATTTCATTTTAGCAGAGGCATAAGAGGTTTTTCTATATAGCCTGTAGTTTAGCTAAGGCCTAGGCTTTTCAAATACACCCTTATAGTATTACCCTAGGAAACAAAATTTGCATATTTCTTGAAGTTATCATATTTCACAAAGGAGAATGTCCAAGAGCACCATGGTTTTGTTATTTTTTCCTTTTTTATCAACTTTACTAGTTTGAAGAGTGTGAGGTGAAAACTCAGATTTGCTTTAATTTCATTTCTCTAATCATAACTGATTTAGATAATTTGTTTTATTATTACTATTCTTCCTACAAAAATTACTCTTCTTACCCTTTGGTCATCTATCAAGTAGAGAATCTATCCTATTCTTATACATTTGTAACAGTTGCCTAAATGTCTTAGAAATTGGCTCTTTATCAAACAAACTTTCTGCAAATATATTTTTTCTTTTACTTGTTTTTTTTTTCCTAAGTTAGCTGCATCAGTATTTGTGAAATAACTTTTTAAATTTAATGTAAAGAAAATTGTAAATTTCATCTTCTGTGACCCTCTCTATCTTTTATATGACCATGAAATCTTTCCCTAATCATGGATTTGATGAGTGATTTTTCCTCACTCTTCAAATTTCTTTATGAAAAGGCAACTTTTTGCCAATTTGGACCTTATCTTGGTCTACAATGTGAGATATCTGAGTGAATATTTCCTGCTAGACTGTTTTCTAGTTTTCCCAATTCTTTTTGTGTAATAGTGAGTTCTTGCTCCAGTGGTTGAGATCTTTAGGTTTATCAAACATTAGAACCCTGTGTTTATTTGCTTCCATACTACTTACTCTATTCCACTGATCAACTTCTCTAATTCTTAACTATTACCAAATTGTTTCAATGCTTTACTGGTCTATAGCATTTTTTGAATTCTGGTATTGGGAAGCTTCCCTCCTTTCCATATTCTTTTTTCATTAATTTTCTTGAGATTTTGTTCACCCGGATGAAAATTACTTTTTTTCTAGTTCTATAAAGTGATCTTTGGAAGGAATAAACAGCACCAACATTTTAAATTTGGTCAAATTTGTTTCTCTTTCACTGCTCCATTCTCTTTCCTTCACCCAGGGCCCAATAATGGGTCCATATTCTTTCCTTTCATACTTCCTTAGTTAGGGTATGTTTTACTTAATCCTAATCTCACCCTTAAATTTCCCTGTCTTTCATTGTCTCCTTTCACTGTTGAGTGGTTTGGATATTTGGGTTTTAATATGATGAAGGATGCTGATTGTTTTCCTAATGTTGAACACACCTTCTGTCCCTGGTATAAATTCCAGATGATGATAATGAATAATTTTTGGATAAGTCTCTTTAGGCTGTTTGATAGGATTGTGTTTAAATGTATGGAGTCAATATTCATTAATAACATTGACCACTTAGACACAAGCCCAGAAGGCGAGTGGCCCACAGAGGCAGGCCTGGAAGAGGCTTGATCAACTCAGTGGTCAAGTCATCACACCAACCACAAGGGCCACTGCCAGGCCTATCACCAAAGGGCTGGGAGTGGAAAGGGAAAGGTAAGAACCAAATGCAGGGGCCCCTGTCCCCGACAGCAAATACTCCTGGGACTACCACTCCATAGGCCAGAAACTAAAAAAAAAAAAAAAAAAAAAAGACCCCTGTCAGGACCTCCAAGGACCAGGATGGCAGAGTGCTCCCTTCTTGCTCCAATCCCACCTCCCCCCAGCCAAAGGCCCTGAAAACATAGTAACTATTGCCCCAGGGCAAAGCCCTCTACAGTAAAGGATTGGGATCCCTAGAGGAAGGGCATGGCTAGGGCCCTGCCTCATAATGGGTAGAAAGCAGACTACAAAGACTCTGGAGTCCTATCCTCAGAGGAGGAAACAAACTCAGAGGGAGACAATGTGGACTCCATACCCACAGCTGAAACATCCACAGGGAATAATTTGTCCTAAGCACAGAAAGCTCTCCTGGATGAGATCAAAAGTAACTTTGAAAACCAAATGAGAGAGATAAAGACAAAATGAAGAATTCTCTCAAAACCAAAATTTCAGAATTAGAAAAACATTATAATGAAGACAACAGCTCCCTAAAAAGAAAAGTGTATGATATGGAAGAGGAGCTCCAAAAACTAACCAAGGAAAATGATTTGCTAAAAACTAGAATCAACCAAATTGAAACAAACAACTCTATGAGGAACCAAGAATTAGTCAAACAAAACAACAAAAATGAAAAATTAGAAAAAGAGGTAAAACATCTCAATGGAAAAATAACTGACCTGGAGAACAGATCCAGGAGAGATAATCTGAGAATCGTAGGCCTACCAGAAAATCATGAAGAAAAAATGAGCCTGGACAACATTCTCCAAGACCTCATTAAGGAAAACTGCCCTGAGATACTAGAACCTGAGGGTAAAATAGAAATCGAGAGACCCCTACTGAAAGAGATCCTAAACTGAAAAGTCTTCTAAATGTTGTGGCCAAACTCCAGAACTACCAGGTAAAAGAGAAAATACTTCAAGTGGCTAGAAACAATTCAAATACTGAGGAACCACAGCGAGGATCGCACAGGATTTGGCAGCCTCTACACTGAAAGATCAGAGGCAGTGGAATACAATTTTCCAGAAGGCAAAAGAGCTTGGGTTACAACCAAGGATCACCTACCCAGGGAGACTGAGCATATTCTTCCAGGCAAAGAGATGGTCATTCAATGATAAAACAGAGTTCCAGACCTTCCTGATGAAAAAGCCAGAGCTCAATGGAAAATTCAACCTCCAATTATGAGATGCAAGAGTGACATAGAAAGGTAAACAAGGAAAACACACACACACACACACACACACACACACATACACATGCTGCTATTTAATAATAGAAAACTGTTTATAGAAAAGTAGAGGGTATGAGTATAAAATACACAAAATGACAATTTAAAAAATCTTATTAAGGGCTACAAAGGGACTTCAATGGAAGAAGAGGAATGAATGAAGAGAAAAGGGGTAAATTATGCTACACAAAGAGGCATAAAAATAATATAGCAGAGGAAAAGAATTGAGGGAGATGAGTATCATATGAGCTTTTCCCTCATTGGTTCTGGTTCAAGGAGGAAATAACAACCAGTTAAGCATAGGACACTATGGAGAAGAAATGCAAAAAGTATCATATTAGAGGCCAAGAGGGGAGGGAGAGGAGTTTCACATGAGATTGGTTCCTGTCACTCTTGGTGCAAAGAAGAAATAACATACTTCATTAAGTATAAAAATATCCTACAGGCAGTAAGAAGGGGAAAGGGCTACAAAAGGAGGGGGGTGATTAGTAGGGAGGGAAGAAGTAAGGGGTAAAGGGAGGAAAAAGGAGGGGTGCTGATAAGGGAATACTGAGAGAGGCTGTGGTCAAAAGGAAAACTATTAAAGGGGGGAAGGGAGAAGGGAAAAAATATGAGCATTAAGAGGGGAGGAAATAGGATGGAGGGAAAGAAACAGATAACAATCATTACTGTAAATGTGAATGAAATGAACTCTCCCATAAAACAGAGATGGATGGCAGAATGGATAAGAAATCACAATCCAACAATATGCTGTTTACAAGAAGCACATCTTAAACAAAGGGATACACACAGGGTAAAGGTAAAAGGCTGGAGTAAATATATCATGCCTCAGCTAAAGTAAAAAAAAAAATCAGGGGTAGCAATCTTTATCTCAGATAAAACAAAAGCAAAATTTGATCTAATTAAAAGAGATAAGGAAAGAAACTATATCCTGTTAAAAGACACCATCGAGAATGAAGCAATATCATTACTTAACATATGTGCACAAAGTGGTATAGAATCCAAATTCCTAGAGGAGAAGGCAAAGGAATTAGAGGAAGAAATAGATAGTGAAACTATACTAGTGGGAGACCTTAATCTCCCCCTCTCTGAACTTGACAAATCCAACCTCAAAATAAACAAGAAAGAAGTTAAGGAGGTGAACAGAATTTTAGAAAGAATAGGTATGATAGATCTCTGGAGAAAACTGAATGGGGATAAAAAGTAATATACTTTCTTCTCAGCGGTTCATGGCACATGCTCAAAAATTGACCATATTCTAGGGCATAAAAACCTCACAATTCTATGCAGTAAGACAGAAATATTCAATACATCCTTCTCAGATCATGATGCTATAAAAATTATATGAAATAAAAGGCTATGGAAAGACAGACCAAAAACTAATTTGAAATTAAACAATTTAATCCTAAAGAATAAATGGGTCAAACAAGAAATTATAGAAACAATCAATAATTTCATTCAAGAGAATGATAATAATGAGACCAACATACCAAAATGTGTGGGATGCATTTTAGGCAGTTCTTAGGGGAAGTTCTATATCTTTGAGTGCATACATGATTAAATTAGAGAAAAGGGAGGTCAACGAATTGGTCATGCAATTGAAAAACTTAGAAAAAGAACAAATTGAAAATTCCCAATTAAATACTAAATTAGAAATACTGAAAACCAAAGAAGAGATTAATAAAATTGAAATTAAGAATACTATTGAATTAATAAATAAAAGTAAGAGCTGGTTTTATGAAAAAAACAATAAAATTGATAGACCTTTAGTCAATATGATAAAAAAAAGAAAACCAAATTATGACTATCAAAAATGAAAAGAGTGAATATACCTCCAATGATGAGGAAATCAAAACAATAATTAGGATTTATTTTTCCCAATTGTATGCACATAAATTTGGCAATCTTAGGGAAATGGATGAATATTTACAAAAATACAAGTTGCCCAGATTAACTGAAGAGGAATTAAATTTCTTAAATAACCCCATCTCAGAAAAAGAAATTGAATAAGCCATCAGTGAACTCCCTAGGAAAAAATCTCCAGGGCTAGATGGATTTACTAGTGAATTCTATCAAACATTTAAAGAACAATTGATTCCAATACTCTAGAAACTATTTGGGAAAATTAGAGAAAAGGAGTCCTACCAAATTCTTTTTTTGACACAAATATGGTACTGATACCTAAATCAGGAAGAGCTAAAACAGAGAAAGAAAATTATAGACAAATTTGCCCCATGAATAAAGATTCAAAAATTTTAAATAAATTATTAGCAAAAAGACTACAGCAACTTTTCTCAAGAATAATACACTATGATTAGGTAGGATTTATTCCAAGAATGCAAGGATGTTTTAATATTAGGAAAACCATCAGTATAATTGATCATATCAACAATAAAACTAACAGAAACCACATGATCATCTCAATAGATGCAGAAAAGGCTTTTGACAACATACAAGATCCATTCCTATTAAAAACACTACAAAGTATAGGAATAAATGTAGTCTTCCTTAAAATAATTGGTAGCACCTATCTAAAACCATCAGTAAATATTATATGTAATGGAATACACTAGAAGCATTTCCAATAAGATCAGGGGTGAAACAAGGATGTCCACTATTACCCCTCTTATTCAATCTGGTACTAGAAATGTTAGCAGTAGCAATTAGAGAAGAAAAAGAAATCAAAGGAATCAAGCGAGGCAAAGAAGAGACCAAGCTATCACTCTTTGCAGATGATATGATGATATACTTAGAGAATCCTAGAGAATCAAGTAAAAAACTACTTGAGACAATAAATAAATTTGGCAAAGTTGCAGGATATAAAATAAACCCACATATATCCTCGGCATTCCTCTATATTTCCAATGAAATTCAACAGCAAGAGATAGAAAGAGAAATCCCATTTAAAGTTACTGTAGAAATTATAAAATATTTGGGAATCTACCTGCCAAAACAAACCCAGGACCTATATGACCACAACTAAAAAAACCCTTTTCACACAAATAAAGTCAGATCTAACTAATTGGAAAAATATCAATTGCTTTTGGTTGCATTGAGCTAATATAATAAAAATGACAATTTTACCTAAATTAATTTATATATTTAGTGCCATACCAATTAATTTACCAAAAGTCTACTTTATAGAGATAGAAAAAATAGTAACAAAATTCATTTGGAAGATAAAAGGTCCAGAATATCATGGGAATTAATGAAAAGAAATGCTAGGGTAGCACAGCGAGTAAGAGCACCGGCTCCAGTTTTGAGAGGACCTGGAGATCGAATCCCGGCCTCAGACACTTAGCACCCACCCAGAAACACCTGGCCATGTAACCTTAAGCAAGTTACTTAACCCCAATTGCTTAGGGGCAGCCAGGTGGCTCAGCGAGTAAGAGCACCGGCTCCAGTGTCGGGATGACCTGGATCAAATCCGGGCTCAGATACTTAGCACCACACCCAGAAATAATAACTGGCCATGTAACCTTGAGCAAGTTACTTAACCCCAATTGCTTTAAAAAAAAAAGAAAACGAGAAATTCTAGGGAAGGCGGACTAGCTATACCAGATTTTAATCTGTATTATAAAACAACGGTCATCAAAACTACTTGGTACTGGCTGAGGAATAGAGTAGTGGGTCAATGGAATAGAATTGGCACACAAGATTCAGAAGTCAACAACTATAGTAATCTATTGTTTGATAAACCCGAAGACCCCATTTTTTGAGATAAGAACTCATTATTTGACAAAAACTTCTGGAAAAACTGGAATATAGTATGGCAGAAACTGGGCATAGACCATTATCTAACACCATATACCAAAATCAAGTCTAAATGGGTGCATGATCTAGGTACAAAGGTTGATACTGTAAGCAGTCTCGGAAAACAAGGAATAGTTTACCTGTCAGATTTGTTGAGAGGGAAAGACTTTATGACTAAACAAGAATTAGAGAACATTATAAAATTCAAAATGGATAATTTTCATTACAATAAATTGAAAAGCTTCTGTACAAACAAAGCCAATGTAACCAAGATTAAGAGCGAGGTGGGAAATTGCGAAAGAATTTTTACAACCTATGTCTCTGATAAAGGACTCATTTTTAAAATATACAGAGAATTGAGTCAAATCTATAAGAATACAATTCATTCTCCAATTGATAAATGGTCAAAGGATATGAACAGGCAGTTTTCAGAGAAAGAAATTAAAGATATCTATAAGCACATTAAGAAATAACTATTCTAAATCTATATCTAATCACTATATTTAAATCACAATTGATTAGAGAAATGCAAATCAAACAACTCTGAGGTACCACATCTCACCAGTCAGATTGGCTAAGATGACAAAACAGGAAAATGATGGAGAAGATGTGGGCAAATTCAAACACTAATGCATTGCTGGTGGAGTTGTGAACTAATCCTATCTTTCTGGAGAGCAATCTGGAATTATGCCCAAAGGGCTATAAACAATTTCATACCCTTTGACCCAGCAATACCACTCCTAGGTTTATATCCCAAAGAAATCATTGAAGTGGGAGATAGACTCATATGTACAAAAATATTTATGGCAACTCTGTGGTAGCAAAGAATTGGAAATTAAGGGGGTGCCCATCAATTGGGGCATGGCTGAATAAGTTGTGGTATATGCATCTTATGGAATACTATTGTGCTATAAGAAACGAGGAACAGATGGACTTCATATTTACCTGGAGAGGCTTATACAAACTGATGCTGAGTGAGAAGAGTAGAACCAGGAGAAATTTTTACACAATTACAGACACAACGTATGTGTGATGACCAACTTTGATAGACTGGACTCTTCTCAGCAACACAGTGATATAAGTCAATCTCAAAAGACTCATAATGGAGAAAAATGTCTACATCCAGAGAAAGAACTAGAAAGAACTGAGTTTATATCCAGATTGAAGCAAACTACCTGATCTTTTTCCTTTTCTTTGGTTTTATGTCCGCTTTACCATTTTTCATTCCATCTGATATAATCCGTCTTTATAACCTGACTAATGCCTAATGTGCAAGTATTTATACATCCTATACTTGACTGTATGCTGCCATGGGGGGAAGGGGGGGGGACAAAATGTGAAACTCAAGGAATTGTGGAATTGAATCTTGTAAACTAAAAGTAAACAAAGAAATTAATAAAAATTATCTAAAGAGAAAAAAATAATATTGACCACTTTAGTTACTTTATTTGCATAATTATGTGACATTATGTGACATGTTAAAAATTTGAGAAACATATTTTCTGGGAGTACTTATCAATCATTTTACTAATTATGACTGGTGAATAACTCTTTAAAAGCATAGTCACTTGACTTTCTCTTGTAAACCAAAAATGACCCGTAGGGGCTTCTGAATGCTTAAAAAGCCTTTGGAATAGAGTGCATGTTTGAAGGTGAAATTCAGTTCTGGTTAAAAATTAATGAAGAGGTGGACATATTAGTGAGGATGTGAAAAGATATTCAGCTCCTCCTGCAGAGAATGTGACCTAATCATGAGACTCAGTCACCTTCTGCAACCTGGGCAAAAGAATACATCTCTATTCAGACCTCATTGTTTGTTTTCCCCCTTCATACATGGGGTCACCCTAAATTCTAATGGAAGGTTCCAAGGACAAACAGGGACTTATTTCCTAAGGGCAAGATATCAATCTTAGGCTGGATTATGTTTGTAAATTCTCCTAGTTTAGTGGAATCCCACATCAGATCAAAAAGCATGTACCCCAAGGATTTGGGCAATCTCATCTCTCAGCAATGTCCTTCAGATGCTGACTGAACAACCTATAGGGAATGATTGCTGAATGAGGAAATAGAAAGGAAAAACCTGAATCTAAATTAATAATTTATAATTAATATAAAAGAAAAATAATCATTTCCCTCAATTTCAAATTGCTTTACAGAATGGTAAAGAGCACTGTTTCATTCCTCCACCTGCTCTGTTTTGCCTCTCCACAATCCCCCAACATTTACTATTGCCACTTGTCATTTTTTTGCCCTTTTGTAGGGTGTGATGTGAAATGACAGGGACAATATGTGTCTGTATATATATTTACATATACATAGATATGTATATACACACACATACATATGTGTATTTATGTACATATATAGCTACATATACACATATGTAGATATAAAAATTGTTTATACATTTTGTATGCTCATCTTTTATCAGAGAAATTTGATAAAAAGATGTTTTCCCAATCTGATCACTTCCTTTCTTATCCTAGATGCTTTCCTATCTATGTAAAAGCATTTCAGTTTCAATCAATAAAATTTATCTATTTTATCTTTTTGTAATCACCTCAATCTCTTATTTGGTTAAGAATACATCTCTTACAGTTATGAGAGGTATATGATGTATTTCTCTTCTAATTTTTTAAATATCATGATCTTTAACATCAGGGTCACTTATCTATTTAGAATATGCTTGAGATGCAGTGTATGATGCCAGAATGTTTTGTGCCAGAATGATTTCAGTTTTCTCAGCAGTTGTGGTCAAATAAGGAATTTTTCCCAAGCTAATTTGTGCTCCTGCTTTGTATCAAATGCTGAGTTGTTGAGTTCTAGTGTTTCTGAAATCACCATTGTCTACTATGTTCTATTGAACTATATTTCTTTTTTTTAACCAATACCAGATGATTTTGATGACTGCTGATTTAGAATATAGTTGGAGGTCTGGAAGCACTGTTACCCATTCTTTTTATCACTCCTCTTTATATTCTATAATCTTTCATTTTTTTTCCAAATGAATTATTATTTTGTCAAGTTCTTTAACTTTCCTCCTTGGAGATTTGATTGACATAGCATTATGTAATATAATGTTGGTAGTATTATCATTTTTATAATATGTCATGATCTAGCTATGTGCCCTGAATATTCCTCCAATTATTTTGCTTACTCTTCATTTCTTTGCAAAACACTGTGTAATGTAATGTATTCAAGTCTTTTGTGTGCTGTAAGAAGTTGCTCCCCAGATATTTTATGCATTTTGTAGTAATTTGCAATGTGAATTTCCCTTCTATGGTCGCTGCTTGGGTTATTATTATTATTACATAGAAATGCTGTTCTTTTGCATATTTATTTTGCAACTAGCAACTTTGCTTCAGATAGTAATTATCTTAATGTGCATTTTTGCTAATTCCCTAGGATTTTCCAAGTAAATGATATTATCAACAAGCAGGGCATTCCTTTCCCTTGTCTTACTGCTATTGCTAGGATTTCCAGAACTATACCAAATAAGAGTGGGGAGAGTGGACATCCTTACTGTACTTCCATTCTTATTGTTCTTATGTATCCCCATTGGATATGGCACTTCTTTTGGTTTTAGAGAGATGTATTTTTTTTAAGATATTAAAAAGATCGTGGCCAGGTAGCACAGTGAGTACCGGCTCCAGTGTCAGGATGACCTGGGGATCGAATCTGGGCTCATACACTTAGCACCCACCCAGAAACACCTGGCCGTGTAACCTTGAGCAATTTACTCAATCCCAATTGCTTAGGGGTGGCCAGGTGGCTCAGCAAGTAAAAGCACCAGCTCCAGTGTCGGGATGACCTGGGGATCAAGTCCAGGCTCAGATACTTAGCACCACACCCAGAAATAACTGGCCGTGTAACCTTGAGCAAGTTACTTAACCCCAATTGCTTTAAAAAAAAGATATTAAAAAGATCTCTCTGCACCTATGCTTTATAGGGTCTTTAGCATAAAAGAATATTTCAACAGCTTTTTTTCTGCATCTATTGAGATAATCATGTGACTTGGATATTGTGGCTTGAACTGTTTTGGAGCTGAATAGGATTAATTATGGTCTTAGTTTTCCTAATGTTAAACTATCCTTGCATTCCATTTGACCATAATAAATGATTTGGACTTTTTTTTTATTGGTAGAGTATGTCAAGATTTTGTTTGAAATTTTTGAGTCAATGTTTATTGATGATATTGACCTATATCTTTCTATGTTTTCTCTTTTCCATGTTTTTATATCTTCCTGGTTTAAATATTAGGACTATATTTGCCTGATAAAAAGATTCTGAAAGAGTTCTTCTTAACTTTTGAGAATAATTTGTGAAATATGAGTACCAACTGTTCTTAAGAGTTTTGACAGAATTCTTTCATGAATATATCAGGAACAGGAGTTTTTTGGGGTTTTTATTCCTTTGGTAGTTCCCCTACAGTAAGATCAATTTCCTTTTCTGAGATTGGGTTATTTAAGATCACTATCTAGTCTTCTGCTAGTTTAGATATTTTATATTTTTTAAGGTGTTCCTCTATTGTTCTTGTGTTCTCATTTTTTTTTACCACATAATTATTCAAACTATATGCTGATCATTCTTTTTAATTCTTCTGGTTATGCTGTGAATTCACCTTGTTCTTTTATTATTTTGTTTATTTCATTTTCTTTCTTTAATCCGATTAGGTAAGTGTTTAGAAATTCAATTAGTCCTTTCAAAGAAACTAGCTATTAATATTATGTATCACTTCTATGGATTTCTTGTTTCCAATTTTTTATTTCCTTTCTAATTTTAATATCACTTCTTTTGTGTTTATTTTAGATTTGTTTGTTGATTTTATAATTTCAATGTATATTCAGTTCATAAATCTTCTATTTTTCATTAATGCATGATTCTAAGGATATGATTTTTGCTCTTACTGCTTTAGATATATCCCAGAAATTTTGATACTTTAATAGTGTAATTATCTTTCTCTTTTACATAGCTATTAGTGGTTTCTATGATTTGTTCTTTGACCCACTCATTGTTTATGCTTTCATTCTTAAGTCTCCATTTGGTTCTGTTTCTCCTGCTTGTGTTTTTATTCTTCTTGCTTATGGTCTGTAAAGAAAGAATGGACTATTTTTACCTTTTTATATTTGTTTGCAATGTCTCTGAGGCCTAATACATAGTCAAATTTTGTAAAAATTCCAGGTGGTGCTTAGGAGTATGTGTATTCTTTTGCTGTATCATTTAGAAGTTGTAAGTCTTATAGGAATTTCTTCAGTTCCTTATGTTCTCTTGTGTTTATCTTTCTGTCAGACTTATGCAAAACTGAGAAAAGCATATTTCATAAGCATTTCAAAGGCATTCCTTCATAGGTCCTTTGTAGTTGATTTGAGTATTTATAATGCTCAGAATAATTTGGTTGTTCATAATTATTCTTTGAACACTATTACTATTGCAGTATGTAATGTTCTTTTGGGCCTGCTTATTTCACTTTTCATTATTTCATGCAAGTGTTTCCACATTTTTCTAAAATCAACCAGCTCATCCTTTCTTATAGTACAGTAGTATTCCATCATAACTGTATATACCACACCTTTTTAAACCATTCCCTAAATGATGGATATTCCTTCAGTTTCCACTTCTTTGCCACCACAGAGAAATGCATTTCTTATAGGCAATAGATTGTAGGGGTTTTTTCCCCTCATCTATCTGACACTGTTTCATTGGAATGTGTTGTTTAATTCATTCACATTTAAAGTTATGCATTAGATTTATAGTTTTCTCTTTCTGTATGTAATTAAATATTAAAATTTAAAGTTATTTCTTTCCTGCTTCTGCAGTAAACACAGTATAATATTTCTTCAGTTACTATCCCTTTTGAGATGGCCTTGCTCCCACTGGCTCTGTTCTTGTCACCCCTGATTCTCTCCTCTCTTTTGTTACCTCTTTCCCTTTGAAATTTTGCTTATTAGTTCATTTTTCCTGCTTTTATCTGCACATATAATTTCCCCCTTTTTTCTCTCAATAAGTATATTCCCCTTTTCTCTCCTCCCTTTCAATTAATCCTATTCATTAGGTTTTTTAAATGTGCTTCTTTGCATTCCTTTTAAAAAGATTGTTTACAATTTCTTCATTATTCATCATTTTCTGTCTACTCTAGACCCTTAATCTCTGGTTCATAACCCTTATAATCATCTGGATTCTTTCCTTTCTCTATATCCTTTGTGGAATCAAAGCTTTCAGTGTATCCATTTTAGACTCTCTTCTCTAAATGATTTTTCCCACAGCCTTGTAGAGCTTACCCAATAGATTCTCTTTTTTCATTGTGCATTATTCCCAATTATTGTGTATATTAGACAGGGTGCTTCCCAATGATAGGGCATTTCTCCCACTATATCCCAGATTTTGCAGCCTACCACTGATATATAACCTCCTTTGGTTAATTTTTTTTTTTACAATTTACCTCAAAAACTCCTCCCTTTGTCCATGCTCTCCTAAGGTGTCAGTAGTCCCCAAGTTTTCAAACTCAACCCCCCCCCCCACACACACACAATATAGGATGAAAAGATGTATGTACCAAATCCCACAGGTCACACCCAGTACAAAGTCCTCATATACCTTACAGACCATTTCTTTTCACTCAGAGGAATATTCCTCAGTGGAACCTCTCTCACCACCAGAGTAAATCCTTCCTTTCCCTTTCTTTTAAAATCCTTCCTCCCTCATCTCTACCCACTCCCCTCTAAACCCTTCTCTTTCCGAGACCAGAGAGATCATCTTTATGTCAACATTAGCTCTTGATTTAATTGCAAACATCACACAATCCTTTTGATTTTCTTTCTTCTCCTACCTCCCCATTCATCATACACTCCCATGTAATGTAGTCACACATCAAAAAAATCATTAATTCAACTGTAAACAATGTGTTGGCCAATTTTTTCCATAATTCCTTTCAGTGTTAACTCTGCCAGATTTCCACCTCGAACACCATCTAGCTTGGTACATTTATAAAGACATCTCTCATTCATCTCCTTGTTGTTGGTCTGTTGCTATTGTTGTCTTCGCCTGATCCATTCATTCACTCTTCCAGAATATCATTTGTTTGGGATGTTCCTGAAGCAAATAATCTTTTTAGTTTTGATTTTCCTTCTAAGCATATTTTAAATACCTCTTTACAATTGAATGTCTATCTTTTTTTCATGTTTCATTAGGCTCCAATTTGCAGGGTAGGTTACCCTGAGCTGTATCCTTAATTCTTATTTCTCTTTGGAACACAGTATTCCATTTCCACTTGTATTTTCTGATGGATATAAAATAGTCTCTAGTTATTCAGATTTTCTTCCCTTTGTTCATTTGATATCTTGCAGAACTTGTTTTATAATCGAATTGTTAAATTGAAGCTCTATTTGTCTTAGAGTTTGCAGCCTAGGGTTGTTTCTAGAACCAAGCTATGAAGACATTCAATTTGTATGTCATTTTCTGTGTTCGGAAATTCTCAGAAGTTGTCTTCTATTTTTCTCTGCATTATAAGTCAAGGTTTTCTGTCAAGTCCTGTTCTTCTGGGAGACCCTGTCATCCTCATCTTGACTCTATGCATCCTGAGTTTGAGATCAGTATGTTTTGCTTGCACAGAAAGTGCTTTACTGTACTGTTCAGAAAACTTAGTAATTATTTTACTATTTAAATCTAAAATTTTGTGACTAGAAATTATTTGAACTCAGGCATCACCCTGACATCCTTAATTTTCAGTTATTCTGGAGAAGACTATAAGGAATTTTGAGTTCCTCTAGATCCTAGGGCCACTCAAAACACATTCGGGAAGGTTTTGTGTTTTTGGTTCCTTTGTGTTTTAGGTTAACCCAAATTTTATTGTATGTTTATATTTACAGATATGCATTTCAATCTACCTTGCTTTCAAGCTGCCTTCTTTGGTAGTTCGTGTACATATACTGTCATCTAAATTCTAAGCCTCTCAGAGACTGGACAAGAGGGAGCCACACCTTCTTTCCAATTTGTTCTCCTTCACCAAATGACCTAATAAAATTTCTTTCTATAGCTATTTTGGATTTGGGGGCTTGTTCTCATGAAGGAAAATTCTGGTGTTGGAAGGAACCTTAAAGTTGACCCAATGATCCACAAAGTCCTCTGAGGCCTCTAGTTTTGCACAAATATTCAATATAGGATTGAATTGTCCTGTCAAGGGCCTGGCAAGTCCCCTTGGTTTCAGGCCAGACACAACTCAGGTTCTGACTTGGGGGGGAGGAGGGGGAGGTGTTTAAAAACTAGGGAACTGTATTTGACCTTAGCTCGGGGAGAGTTTGGAAAAGTTAGAATTAGCCCAGGTCACCTTGATTCCCTAAATAAGTAATCTCTTTAACTTGATCTCTCAAGAGCTTGATAAATGAATTCTAAATTTGGTTAAAATTAGACTGGAAGTCCTTCTTTTTCTTTTTCTTTCTCTGTCTTTCTCCTCATCTCTCCCGAGGTACTCAGTCTATGATTGGCAAGCAGCCACCTGGATAACCTAATGAACATGGCATTAATGCTACACTCATTCCCTTAGGATGACATTGGGTTAGTAAGGGAAATTTGTATTTAGCAGGCAGTGAGGTAGGCTTTGACTAAGACTTTTTTTTTTTTTTTTGCTTTTTGGAGGGCAATTGGGGTTAAGTAACTTGCCCAAGGTTACACGGCTAGGTTTTTTTTGTGTGTGTGGGTGTTGAGTGTCTGAGGCTGGAACCGAACTCAGGTCCTCCTGACTCTGGGGCCAGTGCTTTACTCACTGTGCCACCTAGCCACCCCTTGACTGAGACTTCTACTTCCAAAGTTCTCTAGTGCCAACAAGGTCTTGGTTACCTTAGAGCAATTTGAGTGGGAACACCTGGTCATTCAGGAAGATTGCTATAAGAAAGGAAAGAAATGAGCTTAGAAGAATATGGAAGTCTCATGCATAAAATAGCTCTCCTAGCTATCTGTAATATTGAACAAGGATTTACTTACATTGACCTTTTTGATTAGAATTTCAGTGGGAAATAAGGAAGAAAACTAGGAAACAACTTTCTCTCTGTCTTCACAACCTTGTCCAGATTGGAGATTGTAGAGATAAAGATGGAAAAGAAAAGAAATCTTTTTCTTGGTTTGTAGAAATTTATATCATTATAAACTAATTAAAAACTAAAATTTGTAACTAAGATATAATATCTTTACTGTACATTTCCCTTATTGTTTTTGTAACTGCTCAGATATCTTAGTAGATTTTTGAAGATTTGCAGCTAGGATTAAGATGCAGAAACAGCACATGCCTCTCTTCCCTTCCTGGAGGATTGTAGATGTATTATATTACTCTAGTGGAAGGTGATTTCACATAATGGAGAATAAGCAGAACTTACACTAGTTTGAAATGTTTCAACAGTATTCAGTTCTTTAGGTAAATTTGTAGCTAAATCACTTAAATTGTAACAGACTATGCAACTCAGGATGTAAAAGTTGAGCAATTTGTTTGCTTTATATAAGAAAAATGTAATAGAGAAGGTTTAAGCAAGTAGATATGAGTGGCAAATGGGTGGAACCTTAAAGAAAGGTGGAGTCCTTCTGCATTGAAAGTGTGAATGGGGGATAAAGGGAAGTAAAGTTTTGGAGTTTGGGGAAAGAGAGGTTTGACAGTATTTATCTCATTGAGATAAAAGAATATGAGAAACGTTTTAGAAAAGTACAAGTTAGCAGTTTCAGACAGACAGTTATAATATTCATCAAATTGAAACTATAGAAATAAATTTGCAGCATCGGATTAGGATACTCTGCCATTTGGTGCATATATGTTTAGTACTGAAATTACTTCATTGTCACTTAGCACCCACCCAGAAACACCTGGCCATGTAACCTTGAGCAAGTTAATTAACACCAATTGCTTAGGGGTGGGCAGATGGCTCAGTGAGTAAGAGCACCAGCCCTAGAGTTGGGATGACCTGGGATCAAATCCAGGCTCAGATACTTAACACCACACCCAGAAATAACTGGCCATGTAACCTTGAGCAAGTTACTTAACCCCAATTGCTTTTAAAAGAAAGAAAGAAATTACTTCATTGTCTATGGCACATTTTAACAAAATGAAGTTTCTCTGTCTCTTTTAATTGGGTCTATTTTGCTCTTGTTTCATCTGAGATCATGATTACTATCTATACCTTTGTTATCTCAGATGAAGCATGTCTTTCTCTTTCTTCTATTTTTTTGTAAATAACATATTTTTGGATTCTTGTTTCTAATTGAATCTGCCATCTACTTCTGTTTTATGGGTGAGATTGTCCCATTCACATTTATAATTACACTTACTGTTTATTCCTTGCCATCCTATTTTCTTCTGTTTATCCTTCTCTCTTTTTGCCCTGGTCCTCCTCAAAAATTTGATTTGTTTATGACCACTGCCTCACTTAATCTGCCCTCCCTTCTATCAGCCACTCCCTTTTCCTTACTTCCTTATCTTCTTCTATGACTTCCCTGTTGGATAAAATAGATGTGTGTGTGTGTGTGTGTGTTCTTTACTCTTTAAACCAATTTCAGTGAAAGTGAGGTTCAAGTATTTCCTCTCTTCATTGTAAAAGCTCTTCCTTTTGTACCTATTTTATATGAGGTAAATTTCCCCATTCTTCCTCTCCCTTTCCCCTTCTCCCAATGTACCTGTTTTTTTCACCTCCTCATTTTTAAAAGATCATTCTAATGTAATGACTCACAACCATGCTGCTGGACACTTAATTGGAAGCAACATGGAAGATAGTCTCAGGAATGCCCAGAAATATTCTCACTGTGGAGCCTATTTATTATACAACAATTTATCAGTATGTACCAAAATTTGCACCTAAAATATATAATGGGAGAATTATTATAAGGTGGCAGAATTACTATCAGGATGTAAAACTCATAGGAGAAGTTCAAGAGAAAACTTCTGAAGGTGACCATCAAGGATCACAACTTCCTTGGAATAGTATGGTTTCAAGGGAAGAGACAATATGAGACTGACATGCATACACTCTCACTTGGAGAAGATTGAGGATGCAACTATAGTTTCAGTTACAATTATGAAGGAAATGGTGATAGAGAAGAGAATGGAACTTTTGGTAGTGCAGAGGTTGAGCTACATGGTAAGACTGGGGAAAGGAAAATGTGGGCAGAGGAAGTAACACTGGCCCCAAAAAGCATTCCCAATAACCTCATTGGAGATTTCTACCTTGTGTCAAAGGAGCTCAGACATATCTGTAAAATTTGGAAATGTATATTTCATTGATGTTCTTGACAGTGGTGCACAGGTTACTACTTTGTCCCAGTGTAGCAACAACCCAGCATCCCCAGGGTGGCTGCCAGCACAGGTTCTTAGATCTGCTTTTCTAAAGGACAGCAACTCAAAATGGATTAACAATCTTGCTTTAATCAATCAAACATATCATTTACCTAGTTCAGGGGAAAAAGTCAGCACCCCGAATTTCAGGGAATACAGACAGGTTACAAGCAGAAGTTACAAGAAGACAGAGAAACATTTCAATTGTCTGACCCTTACATCTAATCAGTTACCAGAGAGGGAAGCATCAACATCTGGGTTTTTCAAAGCCAGGGGGCTCAACGGCTGCCCAGAGTCTCATCTGGTCAAATCACACAACACTTCTCAAAGTGAGCCCCAAAGAAAAGCCTCACATCATATATATAGCCTTCTCCTGGCTCAGATAATGTCACAACCTTCTTGGCCCAATCAAAAAGCATTCCTGAAAACTAAGCCTCCCACCAGAGGCTCCAGGTGCACTTAAGCCTAGCAAAGGGCCTAGGGGCAGGGAAGATCTTAAATTACCATTCCCATAACACCCAGTTATTCTATAAGAGACATTTGAATGAAATACCCTTAAAATCTCTTATAGGTTTTGGCGTTAGAAGACTACTGACAAAAACTAGATATACATGTTTGACATTGAAATAATCTTGGAATTTCCTGAAGATATTAGTATGTCTCTAAGCAGAAAGAAAAGTTGAAAGAAGCATTGGGATTAACTAAAGGAAAATGGCCTAAAATTTTCAATCGGCAAATACCAGTTTTGCAGAGCTTCTGTTAAATATGTTGGGTACATGATGTTATGACAGAAAATAAGTACTGACCCATACAAGATTGAGGCACTCCTGACTTGGCCACAACTGAAGAGTCACTGAGATTTGAAGAATTTTCTCAGATTAAGTGGTTCCTGTGAAAAAAAGTTTAAAATTGTAGTACTATTGCTAAACTTTCATGACCTCATTCAAAAATGTATGATTATCAGTTGGGGAATGGTTGAACAAGTTGTGGCATGTGAATGTAATGGAAAACTATATTTCCATAAGAAATGATGAGCAAGTAGACTTCAGAAAAAACCTGGAAAGACTTCCATGAACTGATGCTGAGTGAAGTGAGCAGAAGCAGGAGAACACTGCACACAGTAATAGCAGCATTACACAGGGTTTAATCTTATCGTGCCTTGTCTTTGCCTTGAATGTAATTGCATATGTTCATAGATTTCATGTTTTTCAACTATGCTTAAGTGTATTAATTTTCCATGTTATATTTTTGGTTATGTTAGTATTGGGCATGTTTTATAACTCCATCTGCTTTTTAATTTGGTTTAATTAGTTGTAATCCATCATGCTCTTTAGTAGGCCTATCATTGTTATAATTTCTACACTTGTTTTGCTTTCATTTTATTGACATGCATGTGCCACTGCAAAATGTGCATATGATATATCCTGTGTGTAATTTGACTTGAATTTAGTCATGAAAGAAAACTGTATCATACTACATCTTTTGCGTGTATTTTCACTGTTTTGTTTTAAAATTTTATTTCCCTGTACTTAGTATTCTGATGTGACTTTTGGGATGTTGGGGTTTTTTGCTCTAGCTTTTGATGCTGTTATATAATGATATAATGTGTGATGATATATGATGATGTTATATATATATATATATATATATATATATATATATAAATAATACAATTGCCAAGTCTATTGAAGCTGATTTTTCAGAGGACTGACAAATTTTAAACCCCAAGAAGGAACATAACCATTCAGGTCAGGTTGTTGACTGGCTCAAAATTATCTGGGATTTATAACCCTTTCCAGCTTGGGGAAAGATCAGCATTCAAAAAGGGGAGTTTGGAGTTATTTGGATGGATGATCTTAGCAGATGTGAGGAAAGACAAGGAAGAAAATGACAGCATGATAGCTATGAAAACTGGTGAAGAGGACATCTGGAGTTTTCTTTTTCAGAGTTCTGAATTGTGACCTCTGTATGAACAAATGGAGAGGTGTGTGACTTTGGTGGAAGGGAGATTTTTGGGGAGTGCTGAAGGAAAATCTGCTAAAAGGAAAGGTCTGTTTCTATCCCTCCCCCATCTTTTCTTTCTTTTTTTTTTTTGGCTAGGCAATAGGGGTTAAGAATCATTGAAAATCAGCTGAAAGTAATTTGCATTCTTCAAGAATTTCAATCATTAAAACAAAATTTAGCAAGAAATCAATATTTACTAATCTCTTGCCAAATCAGAATAAGAATGGGGAAAAGACACTTATAATACAGGATATACACAGCACACAGAAGTAACAATCTGTAAGCTACGTTCTACCCCTCTTGGTCCTAGTACTCAGTCAGTTTTAATAATTTAAAGTTCAAGTACTTTAACTACAGGTTCTAGCTCAGTTTAACTTCTGTTAAATTTATGACCAGTGAAATAATTTTTACACATAAATATGTTAAAATACTAAATTGTTTTAGTTCAGATATTGAGTTATTAAATAAATATTGCAATCAGTGATTTAAACTATGCCAAATGATGATTTTAGGAAAGGTTTTCTAACAATTTTTTCTAACAACTACATACTCTAGATGTTCTTCCCACAATCAGTACAAAACATAATTGAACACACTTTGAAATATTCATTATTAAAGCCACAATCATTAGATAATAATATAATAAAAGTAGTTGTGGCCATATGAAAAGGGAGATACAAATGCTCACTGAAGAAAATACTGAAGAATACTGAAAATACTGAAGAAAATATGTCCCTAAAAATTAGAATGGAGGAAATTTAAGCTAATGACTTTATGAGAAATAAAGAAATTATAAAAACAGAACCCAAAGAATGAAAAAATAGATTGTGGCACAGCCAAGAAGGCAGAATAGAAACAGGACATCCTCTCTGCTCTGGCTTCCATCTCCCCCATTTCATATAAAAAATTACTCTAAACACATTTTTAGAGCTACAGAACCCACAAAGTGACAAAGAAAAACAAATCTTCCTCTGAAGACAGTCTGGCAGGTTGTCAGAAAGGGTCTATTGCACTGAGCTGGGAGCCAAGCACAGGCCCCAACAGTTTTTGCCCCAGGGCAGCCCCGACCAGCAGTGGCCAGAGCAGACTTCAGGAGAGTAAAGCACCAGCAGCTGTGGTGATTTCCAGACTTCTCAACCCATAAAAACCAAACACAAATAAAAGGTCAGTGTGGAACTCTGCTGGAACAGTGGTGGACAAAAGAGCACAGTCTGGCCCCTTCCCCTGGGGCGAGACATGATTGAGCCATGGCATGGCTGCTTCAGGAACTCCTGCCCTGTAGATAGTAGGGAGACCAAGTGACCATTCAGAGGGTAATCACTCTTGCTTCGACTTGCTTGGATCTGGATCATGGTCTTGGTTGGAGGTCCTGGGGTGTGTGGCCAGGTGCCAGAACCTGTGGGGGCTGCAGAGAGGGCACCCTCCTAATTATTCCAGCAGTTGCGAAAACCCCATCAATTTGGGACAAAGCTCTCTCCATTCTGAAAGCAGAGTTCTACCATGACAAAGAGTTCAAAAGACAAGTAATTGACTGGCAACATGAGCAAGCAGAGGAAATGCAATCCTACCATAGATTCCTTTTTGGGGGACAAAAAGGATCACAGCATGGAAGAGGAGGAAGACGAAGTCAGAACTCCTGCATCGAAAGCTCCCAAGAAAAATGTGAATCGGTTACAGGCCATGGAGGAGCTCAAGAAGGATTTTGAAAACCAAGTAAGAGAAGTGGAGGAAAAATTGGGAAGAGAAATGAGAATGATTCAAGAAAATCATGAAAAGTGAGTCACCAGACTGACTGAAGACAATAACACCTTAAAAAATAGACTAATTCAAATGGCAAAAGAGGCCTAAAAAACCAATGAGGAGAAGAATGCCTTAAAAAGCCAAATTCGACAGATAGAAAAGGAATTTCAAAAGCTCACTGAAGACAGTAATTCCTTCAAAATTAGACTGGAACAAATGGAAGCTAATGACTTTATGAGAAATCAAGATTCTATTAAACAGATAGAAACAAATGAAAAAATAGAAGGCAATGTGAAATGTCTCATTGGAAAAACCACTGACCTAGAAAATAGATCCAGGAGAGATAATTTAAAAATTATTGGACTACCTGAAAGCCATGTTCAAGAAAAAGAGCCTAGACACCATCTTCCAAGAAATTATGAAGCAAAATTTCCCTGATATTCTAGAACAAGAAGGTAAAATAGAAATGGAAAGAATTCACCGATCACCTATTGAAAAAGATCCCCAGAAGGAAACTCCTAGGAATATCATAACCAAATTCCAGAGTTCCCAGGTCAAGGAGAAAATACTGCAAGCAGTCAGGAAGGAACAATTTAAGTATTGTAGAAACACAATCAAGATAACACAAGACCTAGCAGCTTCTACATTAAGGGGTCAAAGGGCTTGGAAAATGATATTCCAGAGGTCAAAGGAGGTAGGATTAAAACCAAGAATCACCTACCCAGCAAAACTGAGTATAATGTTACAGGGAAAAATATGGTCATTCAATGAAATGGACAACTTTCATGCATTTTTGATGAAAAAACCTGAGCTGAACAGAAAATTGGACTTTCAATATAAGAACCAAGAGAAGCATGAGAAGGTGAACAGGGAAAAGAAATTATAAGGAACTTATTAAAGTTGTACTATTTACATTCCTACATAGAAAAATGATAATTGTAACTCATAAGATTTTCCTTAGTATGAGGACAGCTGAAGGGAATATATATGTTTATATATATATATATATATATATATATATATATATATATATATATATATATATATGTGTGTGTGTGTGTGTGTGTGTGTGTGTGTATTCGTACATATATATGTATAGGAGGGTATGGGCATGCATAAATATATATGTGAGTGTGGGCATATGTATGTACATGTACATAGACAGAGGGCACAGGACGACTTGCATATGAAGGGCTGATATCTAAAAAATAAAAGTAAGAGGTGAGAGAGAAATATATTGGGAGTAGAGAAAGGGAGAGATAAATTAGGTTAAATTGTCTCATATAAAAGAGGCAAGAGAAAACTGTTACAATGGAGGGGAAGAGCAGAAAGGTAAAAGAGAATGGGACAACCTTACTCTCATTGAATTTGGCTTAAGGAGGGAATAACATATACACTCAATTGACTATATTACCCTACAGGAAAATAGGGGGGTAGAGGGTAAGAAGTGAGATGATAAAAGGGAGGGCAGATTCAGGGAGAGGGTAGTTAGAAGCAAACACTTATGGGGTCAAAGGAGAAAGTAGAATAAGTGAGGGGTGGGATAGTATGGAGGGAAATATAGTTCGTCTTTCACAGTTACCTACTATGGAAATGTACACATACATGTACAACCTATATTGAATTGCTTGTCTTCCCAGTGAGGGTGGGTGAGGAGGGAAGAAAGGAAAAAGTTTGGAACTCAAAGTTTAAAAACAAATGTGCATAAAAAAAAAATTGCTGTTTTTTTTTTTAACACACAACTGGGCAATAAGATATACAGGCACCTAGGTATAGAAGTCCATTTTGCCTTACTAGAAAGTTGGCAGGGATATGGATGAGGATATAAGAAAGAACAGATTGGGGAAAGGAGTATTCAGTAGGCCAGCTATTTTGGGGTGGGGGATAGGGGAAAGATAGCGAAAAAATTTTGTAACTCAAAATCTTGTGTAAATGAATGTTGAAAACTCAGGAGAAATAAATAAATTGGAAAAAAAGAATGAAAAAATAGAAGACAGTGTGAACTATCTCACTGTAAAAGCTACTGACCTGGAAAATATATCCAGGAGAGATAATTTAAAACTTATTGGACTACCTGAAAGCCATGATCAACAAAAGGACCTAGACATCACCTTTCAAGACATGATGAAGGAAAACTGCCCTTATATTCTAGAACCAGAGAGGAAAATAGAAATGGAAAGAATTCACTGATTACCTCCTGAAAGAGATCCCAAAATGAATGACTCCAAGGACTATTGTAGCCAAATTCCCAAGTTCTTAGGACAAGCAGAAAATATTGCAAGCAGCCAGAAAGAAACAATTCAAGTATTATGGAAATACAATCGGGATAACACAAGATTTAGCAACTTCTACATTAAGGGTTTGGAGGACTTGGAATATGATATTCAGAGGTCAAAGGAGCTAGGATTAAAACCAAGAATCACCTATCTAATAAAACAGTGTGTAATCCATGAAGGGGAAAAACTGATATTCAATGAGTTAGAGGAATTTAATGCATTATTGATGAAAAGACCAGAGCTGAATAGAAAATTTGATTTTCAAATACAAGACTCAAGAGAAGTATACAAAGGTAAACAGGAAAGAGAAATCATAAGGGACTTTTTAAGGTTAAGTGGTTTATATTCCTATGTAGAAAGATGATATTTGTAACTCTTGAAACCTTTCTCATTATTAGGGTAGTTGGAGGGAATATATATAAAGGAATGTCTAAAAAACAAAATTAAAGGATGAGAGAGCAATGTACTTGGAGAATGATAAAGGGAGAGGTAGAATGGGGTGAATTATCTCGGATAAAAAAAGAAAAAAAAGAAAAATCTTTTACAATGGAGGTGAAAAGGGGGGAGGTGAGAGGGAATGAGTGAACCTTACTCTCATTGGAATTGGCTTAAGGAGGAAATAATATACACACTCAATTGGGCATGGAAATTGCTCTTACCCTACAGGAAATTAGTGGGGGAAGGGATAAAGAAGGAGGGTGATAGAAGGTAGGGCAGACTGGGGAAAGAGATAATCAGAAGCAAACACTATTCAGGAGGGATAGGGTGAAAGGACAGAATAGAATAAAAGGGTGGTAGTATAGGATGGAGGTAGATATAGTTAGTCTTTCCCAACATGACTATCATGGAAGTGTTTTGCACAACTACACGTGTATAACCTATGTCGAATTTCTTGCCTTCTCAATGAGGGTGGGTGGGGATGGAGGAAGGAAGGGAAAGAATTTGGAACTCTTAAGTTTTAAAAACAAATGTTAAAAATTGTTTTTACATATAACTGGGAAATAAGATATACAGGCAATGGGATATAGAAATCTATCTTACCATACAGGAAAATAGAAAGGGAAGGAGATAAGAGAAGGAGGATTGAGTGATCAAAGGGAGGGCAGTTTGGGGGAAGGGCTAATCAGAAGCAAAACACTTTTGATGAGGGACAATGTGAAAGCATAGAGAGAATAGAATAAATGTGAGTAGGGGGAATAGGATGGAAGGGAATACGGTCAGCAATAGTAACTGTGAAAAAAAATTTTAGAAGCAAGTTTCTCTGATAAGGCCTCATTTCTCTATCAAATTTATTTGAAAAAAAGAGCCATTCCTTAATTGATAAATGACCAAAAGATATAATCAGTTTTCAGATGAAGTAATTAAAGTTATCTATAGCCATATGAAAAAAAAATATCCTAACTCACTGTCATTGGAGAAATGTAAGTTAAAACAATTCTATGGTACTACCTCATACCTATCAGATTAGATAATAGGACAGAAAAGGTAGACAATGAATGTTGGAGGGGATTTGGGGGAAAATGAGACATTAATGTACTATTGTAGGAGTTGTGAATTGATTAAACCACTCTATAGAGCAATTTGGAACTATGTATGCATAAAGAGCGATAAACCATGTTTATCCCTTGACATAGAAATACCATTATTAGGTCTGTATCCCAAAAGAGATTAAAAATCAAAAAGGAAAAGGATTTGTATGTATAAAAATATTTATAGGAGCTCTTCTGGAGGTAAGGAATTATAAATTGAGGGGATGCACATCAGTTGGGGAATGACTAAATAAGTTGTGTTATATAATTATGGTAGAATGTTATTGTACTGTAAGAAATGACTTACATGGGTTGATGCAAAGTAAAATGTACTGGGTACAAAGGAACAGCAAAATTGTAAGATGATCAGCTGTCAATGACAGTTATTCTCAGCAATACAATGATCCATGACAATGCTGAAGGACTTAGGCTAAAAATGCTATCCATTCCCAGAGAAAGAACTGATGATGTCTGAATACAGATTGAAGCAACTTTTTTTCCACTTTCTTTTTTTCAGTTATTTTTTGTCCATGTTTTCTTTCACAACATAACTATTATGGATATGTTTTATATGATTACATATATATAACCTATATGGAATTGCTTGCCTTATCAATGGGGGAACAGAAGGGAGTAAGTAGGGAGGGAGGAAGGGAGAGAATTTGGAACTCAAAATTTTAAAAACAAATGTTGGGGTGGCTAGGTAGCTCAGTGAGTAAAGCGCTGGCCCCAGAGTCGGGAGGACCCGAGTTCGGTTCCGGCCTCAGACACTTAACACCCACACAAAAATCCTAGCTGTGTGAGCTTGGGCAAGTTACTTAACCCCAAGTATCCTCCAAAAAAAAGGCAAAAAAAAAGTTAAAAAATTGTTTTTACATGTAACTTGGAAAAAATTAAATACTAAATAAATACAAAAAAATAATTAAAAATTAAAATAATACCAGTGCAGTAAAGAGACTATTTCACATTTTGATTTTTAAAATTAATTTAGGGGTTAGGGCCATTTTTCCTAGTTAAGTAGTTATTGAGTTGGCTGAAATCTATCTCATGGGGATGTCAAAATTTACTTAAAGCATCAAATATTCCTGAGCTAAGAAGTCTAAAGGGGAATTAAGGCTTCTTGGAATAATTTAACTGGCCTTATTCTAGGAAGGATCCCACCTGGCACCAACTCCTTGGTTATCTTTGTGACACATAACCCTTTTTTTCTAAATTATACTACTGTGACTCCTTTAAAATGCAGCCTTATACTTTTGAAATGTAGTGTTTAAATCCATAACTTCATATATTTATTAATTTAGTGTGACTTAGTTCATTTAACCTTAACTAAAGGAATTATGAGATAATGAATCATTTTCATTCTTTAATATGCTTTCACCTGTTTGACTTTTATGGCCTTAGAGGCCATAAAATTGTTCTGTGTTAAAAGTTATTTCTCTGTCTTTCTGATGCAATTTTTCTACAAAAATTCTCATTAGAATGCTAATCTTTTGGGGCAGCTAGGTGGCGCAGTGAATAGAGCACCAGCCCTGGAGTCAGGAGGACCTGGGTTTAAATCTGGCTTTGGACACTTAACACAAAAACTAGCCATGTGGCCTTGGGCAAGTCACTTAACCCCAATTGCCCTCCAAAAAGAAAAAGAAAAAGAAGAAAAGAGAATACTAATCTTTGTTCAGTGTTATTTTTCTGAATCTCAAATGTGCTGAAACATAATAAAATCTAAGTTTTTACCTCTATAATTTCTGCATTGTGGTAGGTTTACTTCAGCATCAGTAACCTACCACATGAACTCATGTTAAAAACATTTCAGTTTTTAAAAAATATTTGACAAAATACTGAAATAATCAAATCTTATTTCTCTCTCTTAAGAATTCTTATCTTCCCTCTTGATTAATCATGTTACCTCTTTTATGAAACCTCTGTTCCTCCCCACACCAGAGAGCTGTTAATGCTCTCTCTTTCATCCTATAGTGATACTCTGGATTCAACCTCCTGTTTCTAAGTGTACCCTATGAACTATGATTCTGTTTGATTGTTATCTGATTGATACTTCATTCCACTGCAGTTCCCATTCACTGTAAAATGCCAGCAATTAACTTCCCAGTTCCATTTAACCAATTTATATAAATTATCTTTTCAAAAGAGATACTTACTTTGAAGATCTAGAAAGCACAAAAGTATATTTTCCTCCCAACTCCTGGAGGAGAGGAGTGTCCTACTCTATCCAGCATTTCTTAAACTATGGGTCCCAATGTTACCCACATTTTAAGAAGTGCTGATGGGATTGTGAATAGAAAAATATATACCACATCTACACTATCCTTAGTTCATGGAGAAAATAGGATCAGATTTAACTCAGTTCCTACAAAGCATTCACCTAAAAAATAATTTCCAGATATGGCAGAAATACTAGATGAGACCATGTCTCATCTACTGCTGGATTGGGTCCCAAAAGCTTTTCCTCAGGGCCTAAGTATTGAACTATCTGTGTGTTAGACCTCTCACAGATTCCACTCTTGGGCCATGAGTGACTTCCTTTTTTCACCTGTCACAGCTCACGAGGTCATAGTAATCTCTAATTTCCTTCATGTAGAAGCAAGAAAGAATGACCACAATGGCTTCATGCCAACTCTAGGTAATCAAGGGCCTAAAGTCTCAATTCTTCCCAGAGAACTCAGTAGCTCATCTTCCTTCTCTAATGCCAACAATTCTGAAAGAATCCATGCCAAGAATGCCTTTTTTGAATGCATTCCACTTCTGGTTCCATAGCCACAACTCTTTGTCACATGATTAAAAGATTAGAATCATTTGCAAAATGTCATAGTAATTCCATTACCTATCATTATGGTCTCTGGAAAGAAGCTCCTTAGTCTTTCACGTGTGGAGGACTGAAGCAGCAGAGTATGTTTATGTCTGCTCACCACTCAAATTACCTTGTGTTTACTTACCTGTATACATATTATACACACCTCATAGAATGTAAGCTCCTTGCCAGGAAGAAGTATTTTTTGTTTGTTCGGTTTTGTGCCATCAGTAGCTAGCACAGTACCTTCCACAAACCTGACAAATATCTGTTGAACTGGACTATTGTGTAACTTTAAGATATTTTACTTTTTTCTGGGTCTCAGTCTTCTTATCTATAAAATGAAATTACTAGACCATAAATAAGGCTTCCTTTTACTGTCCTTTTCATTTACATTATTGTAGCCATTGTCTATATTATGGTTTTGCTTATTTCAGTGTATCAATTTGTACAAATATTTTCATGTTTCTTTGAGTTTTTCATATTCATTATTGCTACATATACATTATTGCTATATATTACTATACATAATATATAATATTCCATTACATTCATATACCAGTTTGTTCATCCATTACCCAGTCCATCAACAGGCACCCATTTTGTTTCTAATACTTTGGTCTGACAAAAAAGTACAACTAAGAACATTTTGGTATGTAAAATATCTTTCTTTCTGGTGGCTACATGCCAAGAAGTTGGATTAATACATCAATTTTTGTTAAACTCTATTGCATGTATTCAATCTAGAACAAAGTGGCATCATTTTCTCTAGTAAGTGATTTATAAACCTAAAGAGCTTGTCCTTATATCTCACATAATAGTGTTGCCCTAAACTTCCTTACCTGAAACCAAGGTTATTAGAAATTTATTGAGAAGTAGAAGTAACATTGAATGCTAATCAAAATTATAACATTTCCCTTCATATTAGATTACCCTTCTCATGGAAAACAAGCAAACATTTTAAAATAGCACAATTATCTAGCAGTGATGACATTATCTTTTGCTGAACTAATAAACAGGCCAGTAGGGCTATCATTCATTCTTTCATATATATAAATTTATTTATTTACTTTTAGTTTACAACATTCAGTTCCACAATCTCTTGGGTTTCAAATTTTCTCCCCCTCCCTCTCCTTCCCCCTCCCACCCATGGCAGCATGCAATCAATTGTAGGATCTATAAATACCTTCACATTAAACATTAGTCAAGTTGTAAAGAAGGATTATAACCAATGGACTGAACAATGAGAAAGAAGAAACAAAACAACACAAAATAAAAAAAGAGCAAGTAGCTTGCTTCAATCTGCATTCAGACTCTGTAGTTCTTTCTCTGGATGTGGATAGCCCTTTCTATTATGAGTCTTTTGAAATTGTTTTATAACCTTGCATTGCTGAGAGGAGCCCAGTCTATCAAAGTTAGTCATCACAGATATGATGTGTCTGCAATTGTGTACAAAGTTCTCCTGGTTCTGCTCTCCTCACTCAGAATCAGTTTATATAAGTCTCTCTAGATTGTTATGAAGTCCATCTGTTCCTCATTTCTCATAGCACAATAATATTCCATTACATTCATATACCACAACTTGTTCAGCCATTCCCCAATTATTCAAGGGCATCCCCTTGATTTCCAACTTTTTGCCACCACAAAAAGAGCTGCTATAAATATTTTTGTACATATAGGTCCTTTTCCCAGTTCTATGATCTCTTTGGGATACAGCCTTAGAAGTGGTATTGCTGGGTCAAAGGGTATGCACTTTTTTATAGCCCTTTGGGCATAGGTCCATATTGCTCTCCAGAGTGGTTGGATTAGTTCACAACTCCATCAACAATGCATTAGTGGCCAAGATGGCAGAGTAGAAGCGCAACCTTCCTGCAGCTCCAGCTTCCACCTTGCCCAATCCATGTAAAAAGGGGACTCTAAGCAAACTCTGGAGCTGCAGAACCCACAAAATGAAACAGAGAAGCTAACCTCCTGCTGAGGACAGTCCAGCAGGAATCAGCTAGCCCAGTGCTCTGGGATCTGAGCCCAGCCCCACAAATAGGCTTTAGACCCAGGGCGGGCCTGACCAGCCATGGCCAGAGGGACTCCAGAACAGCAGCAACAGTGGCCGTTTCCAGATTTATCAACACATAGATGCGAAAGACAAGGTGAGAGGCCAGTGCAGTCTGGACTTTGGGACCAGGAAGTGGGAGTGCCAGGCTTTTACCCCCAGGGCGAGAAACCGCTGAGATGCCAGCACAGCCAGCCAGTGCCACGAGGCGGCTTCAGCTCCTGGTCTGCAGAGTGTAGTGGGACCAAGCACCAGTCTGAGGGGTAATCGCTTTTGCTTTAACCTGCTTGGATCTGGATTGCAGTCTAGGGTGGAGGTCCTGGGGTGTGTGTCCAGCTTGCCAGAGTGTGTGGATACCTCAGAGAGGGCACCCATTCCGGCGCCTCCGGCAGCTGAGAAAACCCCAGCATTTGGGACGAAACCTCCCCTGTCTGGTGGCAGAGTCCTACCGTGGCAAAAAGCCCAAAAGTCAAGTAATTGAGTGGCAAAATGAGTCAGCAAAGGAAACAAAGCAGACAGAAGATTCCAATATTACACTCCTATTTTGAGGACAGGAAGGAGGAAGGCATGGAACAAGAGGAAAACAGTGAAGTCAGAACTCCTGCACCAAAAGCTTCAAAGGAAAATACAAGCTGGTTACAGGCCATAGAGACCTTAAGAAGCAGATAAGAGAAGTGGAGGAAAAATTGGGAAGAGAAATGAGAACAATGCAAGATAATTATGAAATGAGAGTCAACAGCCTGACTGAGGAAAATAATACCTTAAAAAACAGACTGACTCAAATGGCAAAGGAGGCTCAAAAAGGCAATGAGGAAAAGAAGGCCTTAAAAAGCCGAATTTGCTAGATGGAAAAAGAATCTCAAAAGCTCAATGAGGAGAATCATTGCTTCAGAATTAGATTGGAGCAAATGGAAGCTAATGACTTTATGAGAAATCAAGATGCTGTTAAACAGATCCAAACAAATGAAAGAATAGAAAGCAATGTGAAATATCTCATGGGAAAAACCACTGACCTGGAAAATAGATCCAGGAGAGAGAATTTAAAAGTTATTGGACTACCTGAAAGCCATGATCAACGTAAGAACCTAGAAATCATCCTCCAGGAAGTTCTCAAAGAAAACTGCCCTGATGTTTTAGTACCAGAGGGCAAAATAGAGGTTGAAAGAATCCACCAATCACCTCCTGAAAAAGATCCCAAACAGAAAACTCCTAGGAATATTATAGCCAGGTTCTGGAATTCCCAGATTAAGGAGAGAATATTACAAGCAGCCAGGAAGAAACAGTTTGAATATTGTGGAAACACAATCAGGATAACCCAGGATCTGGCAGCTTCTACACTGAGGGATTGAAGGGCTTGGAATGTGATATTCCAGAGGTCAAGGGAGGTGGGATTAAAACCAAGAGTCACCTACCCAGCAAAACTGAGTATTATGTTTCAGGGGAAAATATGGTCATTCAGTGGAATAGAGGACTTTCAAACATTCTTGCTGAAAAAACCAGAGTTGAATAGAAAATTTGACATTCAGATACAAGAAGCAAGAGAAGCATGAGAAGGTAAACAGGGAAAAGAAATCATAAGGAACTTATCAAAGTTGAACTATTAATATTCCTACATGGAAAAACAATAATTGTAACTTATGAAACTTTTCTCAGTATTTGAAGAGATTAGAAATATATATATGTCTATATATGAGGGTATGTGGGCATATGAATACATATGTGAATGTGTGTATATATGTTTACAGGTATACATAGAAGGCACAGGACCAATTTAACAGGAAAGGATGATACTTAAATGGTGAAATTAAGAGATGAGAGGAGATGGGGAGAGACAGAATGGGGTAAACTATCTCATATAGAAGAGGCAAGGGAAAATGGTTACAATGGAGGGGAAGCATAGGAAGGCAAACGGGAATAGGTTAACCTTATTCCCATTGAATCTGGCTTGAGGAGGGAGTGAAATACACACTAAATAGGGTATCTCACCCTCCAAGAGAATGGGAGGGGGAAGGGGATGAGAGGGGGGATGACAGAAAGGAGAGCGGGCTGGGGGGGGGGGGGGAAGTTGGAAGCACCCACTTTTGATAAGGGACTGGATCAAAGTAGAGAATAGAATAAGTGGGAGGTGGGATAGGAGGGAGGGAAGTATAGTCAATCTTTTACAATATATCTACTATGTTATTGTTTTGCTTTAGCCAAATACATATACAACCTATACTGAACTACATATCTTCCCAGTAAGGGTGGGTGACAAGGAAGGAAGGGAATGAATGTGGAATTGAAAGTTTTAAATTCAAATATTTAAATATATATGTATATATATGCGTGTGTGTATACTATTATTAATACCATCTTACATGTAATTGGGAAATAAGATATACAGGCACTGAGGCATAGAGATCCACTAGAAAAGTCGAAAGGGGTATGGGAGAAAATATGGGAGAGAGCAGATTGGAGGAGGGGATATCCCGTGGGACTGCTGTTTTGGGGCAGTGGGTAGGGGAAAAATGGGGAGAAAATTTGTAACTCAAAATCTGGCGGAAACAAATGATGTAAATCAGAAGTTAATAAAGCATTAAAAAAAAGACAGAATCTTGAAAAGATGGTAGGGTACAGAAAAAGATCTGTTTAAGAATGAAGGAGGTCTGGTCATGTTTGAAGTTATTAGGATAAGAAACTGTAGACATGTAGAGATTGAAACTACTAAGAAATTTCTCTAATGAATAGACCTATGGTATGCCTTTCTTCATACACTGATGTGCTCCTGGGAAATTGCACATGGAATGAATTTTTGAGAACTGCATTCTATTTTAATTGAACTGGAAGGATTGTTATTGAGAGGATTTCCATAGAATGCTTTTGAAATTGTAGAATCTCTTTGAGAAACAAATAATTACCTTATTTTTTGTAAGTTTGTTTCTTAATACCTTAAATTTTCTTAACAGTTATCGTTTTATAATGATCGAATACAATTATATACAATTATATTTTCATGTTTGTGCCACTCAGCCTCTCCCAGATTTATCACCTAGTGGGAATGGTAACAATAAAATACAATAACATCTCCACACACAAAAAAAACCCCAATGCATTAGTGTTCCAATTTTTCCACATCCTCTCCAGTATTTATCTTTTTCCTGTTTTGTCATCTTAGCTAATCTGACCGGTGAGTTGTGGTACCTCAGAGTTGTTTTGATTTGCATTTCTCTAATCAATAGTGATTTAGAGCATTTTTTCATATGCTTATAGATATCTTTAATTTCTTCCTCTGAAAACTGCCTGTTCATATGCTTTGACCATTTATCAACTGAGCAGTGACTTGTACTATCATTCATTATTACCCACACTTTTTTGGTCTCCCCATTAAAATTACTTCTTTTCCATCTACTCTCTTATCCTCTACAGAAATAGATTTCTTCTCCCAAGCCTGAGAATTTAGAAAATGCCATCCATTCTCCCCTTTTACACACACACACACACACACACACACACACACACACACACACTACTAGCCAGTTAGTCTTCCTAGTCACTGGCTGCATCATTGACTAGGGAAACACAGGTATATTTTTGTTTTTGCTTTGGGAAGTTGTACAATTGAATCTAGAGGCCTCTTCTTGAGGCCTGAGTCCACTAAGTACAAGAATATGCTCTAGAAATATCCTATAATTTCAAATCTATGAATTGTAGGATTCTAGAGATAAGCTTGGGCAGCTAGGTGACACAGAGGATGGAGTGCCAGGCCTAGAGTCAGGGAGACTTATCTTCTTGACTTCAAATCTGACCTCAGATTAGTTGTATGAGTCTGGGCAAGTCCCTTAACTCTGTTTGCCTCAATTACTCATCTGTAAAAATGAGATGGAAAAGGAGATGGTAAACCACTCTAGTATTTTGCCAAGAAAATCCCAAATGGAATTACAAAGAGTCAGACATAACTGAAAAATGACTGAACAGCAAGATAAACTTCCACTGTTGGACATAAAATCCCACCAAATCTTTCTAAATAAGCTAATAGAAATTGAGAGGCTAGTCTTTGCTTTTCTCATCTTATCTGAAAGGAAGGAAATAATTGTAAACTCACAATATGCAAAAGGTAAGTAATGCTTTTGTGGTAGGACAAGACTGGAATGCAACATAGTATGACCCACCAAAGTAACTTCCTATGATCATGTTCTCTTTTTTAATTGTTTATTCATTTTCCAGCCTATTTATTGACTTTTAACTTGATTTTAAATTTTGGCTCAGTTCCTGTGGTAGAGGAGGCACTGTCCCAAGCTTCAGATTTTTGTGTAGTTGTTTTCAGAGCTAATTATGTGGATCTGTAAATTTTCACTTCTTCTAAGGTAGCATGATCTAAGGAGAGGTGCGTTTACTATTCTCCTGACCTGTGTCTGGTCTATGAGGAACCACAAGTACTTTTTTCCCCCCTGGAACTGTGACCAGGGTCCTTGTTCCCCTGTAGTCACATGTTACAGTATTCTAGTGTTCCCCCTTGTACTGTGACCCAGTATTGCAATCCAGATCCACATATGGGCAATGCAACAGAGTCCTTCACCCAGTGCTATCCAAGGGACCCCTGTAATATCTTTCTGACCCCTTTACTGATTCAACCCCTTTACTGATTGTGGACTGAGAGCTCTGGAAACTGCTGCTCCCGATTCAGTTGCCTCCACTACCTGTTGCTGGCTTACTGGGGGCATGGCCTGTGCTGCTGCAGCCTACTTTGAACTATGCTCCACTCTTTCCCCAGTATGACAGACCATTTCTATCAAACGTTTAAGTTGTCATATGCTGGGAAATTGTTTAACCCCTTTTTTGTGGGTTCTGCTTCTACAGAATTTGTTTGGAGGTGTCAGCTAAAGTTGTTTATAGAGGAATGTGGTAGAGCTCAGGAGAGTCCCTGCCTTTTCTTTATCATCTTGGCTTCATCTTTGCCATATAATTTTTAGTACCTTTTTTAATATAATATTTTTCCCAATTACATGTTGAAATAATTTTAACACTTTTAAAAAAGTTTTGAGTCCCATATTCTACCCCCCCTACTCTCCTTCCTTCACCTACCCCCTCCCTGAAATGGTAAGCAATTCAATACAGGTTATACATGTGCAATCATGTAAAATGTTAGTCACTTTGTACAAGAAGACTTAAATTAAAAAATGAAAGAAAGGAAGTTAAAAATAGCATGCTTCAGTTTGTATTTATACAGTATTATTTCTTTCTATGGAGGCAGATAGTATGCTTCATTATGAGTCTTTTGGGATCGTCTTAGAGCATTGCCTTGCTGAGAAGAGCTAAATAACTTACAATTCATTATGCAAACTTGCTATTACTCTGTACCACATTATCCTAGTTCTCTTACTTCATTTTAATTTAATTTGGTGTCTTTTTTTTTTTGCTTTTTGGAGGGGGAAGGCAGGGCAATTGGGGTTAAGTGACTTGCTCAAGGTCACAAGGCTAGTAAGTGTTAAGTGTCTGAGGCCAAATTTGAACTCAGGTCCTCCTGACTCCAGGTCTGGTGTTCTACTCAATACACTACCTAGACACCCCTCTCATTTCATTTTGCTTCAGTTCATGTAGGTTTTTCCATGTTTTTCTGGAGTCATCCTACTTGTAATTTCTTATATCACAATAATATTGCATCACATATGTATACCATAACTTGTTTAACAATTGATGAGCATCCACTCAATTTCCAGTTCTCAGCCACACTACTATAAATATTTTTGTGCACATAAGTCTTTTCCCATTTTTTGCTGTCTTTGGGACATAAACCTAGCAGTGGTATTGCTAGGTCAAAGGGTATGAACAGTTTGATTGCCCTTTGGACATAGTTCCAAATTGTTCACCATAATGATTGAATCAGTTCACAACTGGTGTGTATTAATGTCCCAGTTTTCCCACTTCCCCAGTTGTTTTAATTTGCATTTCTCTAATCAACAGTAATTTAGAGCATTTTTTCCACATGATTATAGATAGCTTTGATATTTTTGTCTGAAAACCGCCTGTTCATATCCTTTGACCACTTTCTAATTAGGGGATGGCTTGTATTTTTATAAATTGGACTCAGTTATTTATCTTTTTGAAAAATTAGACCTTTATCAGAGATACTTTGTAATAAAAATAATTTCCCAGTTTTCTACTTTCCTTCTAATTTTACTTGCATTGGTTTTGTTTGTGTGAAAACTTCATAATTTGGGGCAGCTAGGTGGCGCAGTGAGTAAAGTGCCAGCCCTGGAGTCAGGAGGACCAGAGTTCGGTTCCAGCCTCAGACACTTAACACTCACATAAAAACACTAGCCATGTAACCTTGGGCAAGTTACTTAACCCCAATTGCCCTCCAAAAGGAAAAAAAAAGAAGAAAAAAGAAAACTTCATAATTTTATATAATCAAAATTACCAATTTTTGCTTTTTGTAATGCTTTCTATGTCTTATTTGGTCCTAAATCTTTCCTTCTCCATAGATCTTACAGGCAAACTGTTCCATGCTCTCCTAATTTGCTTATAGTATCACCCTTTATGTGTAAATCATGTACCCATTTTGACCTTATGTTAGTGTATGGTGTGAGATATTGGTTTATCCCTACTTTCTGCTATACTGTTTTCCAGTTTTTCCAGCAGTTTTTATTAATGTTTTTTTTCCCCCAAAGCTTGGATCTTTAAGTTTAGCATGTATTTGATTACTATGGTCATTTACTATATTGTAATATATAAGCTATTTCACTGATCCAGCATTCTATTTCTTTCTTTCTTTTTTTTTTTTTTTTGCCTTTTTGGAGGGCAATTGGGGTTAAGTAACTTGCCGAAGGTTGCACAGCTAGTTTTTTTTTTTTTTTTTGTATGGCTGTTGTGTCTGAGGCCAGAAACAAATTTGGGTCCTCCTGACTACAGGGCCAGCACATTACTAACTGTGCCACCTAGCCACCCCTAAGCACTCTATTTCTTAACCAGTACCAATTTTTTTTTTATAATTACCACTTTATAATACAGTTTGAGATCTGGTACAACCAGACTACCTTCCCTCACATTTTTCCATAGATTCTGTTAATATCCTTGACCTTTTATTCTTCCAGGTGAATTTTATTATTTTTTCTTGCTCTGTAAAATATTTTTGTGTAGTTTGATTGGTATTGTACTGAATGAAAAAATTTAGGTAGAATTGTCATTTTTCATTTTATTGGTTGAGACTACCCATTAGCAATTAATATTTTCCCAACTGTTTAGATCTGACTTTATTTGTGTGAAAAATGTTTTGTAACTGAGTTCATATAGTCCATGGGTTTGTCTTGGTAGGTAAACTCCCAAATATTTTGTATTGTCTACAGTTATTTTAAATGGAATTTCTCTACCTTTTGCTGCTGGACTTTGTTGGCAATATATAGAAGTGAGATCTGTATCAAAAATGCAGGGCTGGTTCAATAATGTGAAAATTATCAGCATAGTTGACCATATGAATAACAAAACCAATGGCAATCATGTGATTATCTCAAAGATACAGGAAAAGTCTTTGACAAAATACATCACCCATTCCTATTAAAAACAATAGTGAGGGGGCAATGAGGTGGCACAGGGAACCAGCCCTGAAGTCAGGAGAACTTCAGTTCAAATCCAGCCTCAAACACTTCACACACACACACACACACACACACACGCTGTGTGACCTTGGGCAAGTCACTTAACCTTAATTTCCCTACCTTCCCCCCTCCAAAAAAAGCAGCTCCCCCCCCAAAAAAAAACAATAGTGAGCACAGGAATCAATAGAACTTACCTTACAATGATAAATAATATTTATCTAAAATAATCAGCAAACTTTATCTATGATGGTGATAAACTAGAAGCTTTTCTATGCAATCAGGATGAAGTAAAGATGCCCATTTCACCCCTATTATTCAGCATCATACTAGAAATGTTAGCTATACCTGCCATATACATTTTAGAAAATCTTTTTCCATTACCCACAACTTTAAAAATGAAGATAAGGTTTCACTTTTATACTCCAAAATATATTTTCTCCCTTCCACCTTTCTGGGGAAAGTACCCACTAATGAGAAACTATTAAAATATAGCTTCCAAAGAGGTGTGAAAATGTCAAAATTTGGAAAATGAGCCAAGATGTTGTAGTAGGTAAAGCTTATCTCCCACAAATATTCCAAAAAGAATGAGGTAGAATACCAGACTGGATAGTGATCAGTTAATCCAGGGAGACACTGTAGTGAGTCATTTTTCTAGCCCAAGAACTCAAATTCAGCCCAACAGCAAATAATAGACATGGGTCTACAGGACTCCAACTTGACCATGTATGTGACTTTGTCTTATAGCTCTGTTTCTCTAACTCAGCTGTTGACATTAGGATCTGAGGGAACACTTGTATCACTTTCCTCCTTACAGTGTAAACATCTGTTCCTTGTATAGAACTGACTTCTGTCTTGCATTTATCTTTTAATGCTTTTCTTAACTCCTGTATTGATACTGCACTGTTTCTACTCAACTCTGCTCTTTGCATAAGCAAAGTTCAAAAATTCTGTTTCATTAAGGGTACATTTTTTTATAGCCCTGTAGGATTATTCTGTTTTGTTGGGTATTTTTCTTGACTGCCTGTAATATATTTTGCTTTGGGCATATTATAGTGTAAGTTCTTCACTCTTTTATAACAGTAGCTGTGAAATTTTGTAGGATCTTCATTGCTGTCTTAAAACTTAAATTGTTTGAAATACTTTTTCTTTGACATGTAAGTTCTGTACTTTTACTATGGCATATCTAGATTTCATTTTGGGGTTACTTTCAAATAGTATCAGTGGATTCTTCCTATTTTCATATAGGATTCTGTTTCTGATAAGTCTAAAAAGGTTTTCTGTGTGTGTGTGTGTTCACATTGTAAGGAGGAAAGTGATACAGGTGTCCCCTCAGATCCTTTTTTTTTTTAAAGCAATTGGGGTTAAGTAACTTGCTCAAGGTTACACGGCCAGTTATTTTTGGGTGTGGTGCTAAGTATCTGAGCCCGGATTCAATCCCCCAGGTCATCCCAACAACTGGGGCTGGTGCTCTTACTTGCTGAGCCACCTGGCCTCCCCGTCTCCTCAGATCCTAATGTCAATAGACATCACAGAGTGAATTAGATAAGAATGATCCTGCTGAGTTTGATGATGAAAGAAAGAAGGAAGGAGAAAAGAGAGAGGGAGGAAAAAACACAAATGGAAAGGGAAGGCAAAGAACAGGTACTTATTATTTCTCATAAACAGGGTGTGAAATTAAGATTTTGGTAGCAGAGATCTTCAATACAATCTCATTCCTTCCTTGAGAAATGCAATGCATGGCTCACTATCTTTTCCTCCTTCCCAACTCCTGCCCTCATGCAAGGAGACTTCAACTTACATATTGTTACTCCCTCAAATACCCTCACATTCCAATTATTCAACTTATTTTTTCCCATGAGCTACTCCTCTATCCTCCCACAGCTGCTTACAAAGATGGTCATATTCTTGCTCTTATCATCACTCACAAGTGTTCCATATCCATAAATTCTAAAATTTCTTTATCTGATCATCTGTTATCATTCCACATGTTCCTTGTCTTGAAAACTCCAAATTCTGTTATTCCTCCTAAATACAATCTCTAAACCCTTGACTATTTTTTGTTCCCACACCATTACCTCTGCACTGATTCTGTTCCCCATCCTGACTCCATGATGAAGCAGTTCCTTTCAACACTTCTCCTCTTTCAAATCCTTTGCCTCTTCATCATATCAAAGTTCTTTCCTTTTCAGACTTCAGTATTGATTACTCCCATCATCCATTGCCTTCATTGCTACTTCCATGTTGATAAATTAAGCTTTTGAAAATCAAGAAACTGTGCTTACTTGTTTCAACAGAAATTTATATAACATAATAAATAATCTAAATTGTGAAAAGGCAGTTATTTTACACTTCACTAATCAATTCACTAACCCACTCACCACAGTTCTTTTTTTATCCCTCTCAAAATTTCCATAGTTCTCCTCTACCCACCTTCTTTGCTGAGAACTTTTCCTAATATTTCACTGAAAAAATGTTAAGGCCATTCTCATATCACTCAGATGTTTTTCCAGCTGTCTTTTCCTTCAAACATGCTTCTTCTCCTTGCTGAAGCAGAAATTTCTGTGTGCCAAAGTGATACAGTTCTGTCTCATCTTCTCGAATGGGGTGTACCCTCTATTGTCCCTAGTATTTAACTCATCTTCAATTGCATCCAGACTGCTTTCCTCCTGACTAAAAACACACCTCATCCTTAAAGACCCTCACTTGATCCATCCATCCTCAGTTGCTATCACATCTCTCCTTCCTTTTGTAGCTAAAATGCTTGCAAAAGTCATCCACAGTTGATACCTCCATTTCTTTCCTTTCATTCTTTTTTTTTAAATCCATGGTCTGAATTCCAATCTCATCCTTTGGTTGAAACTTATCACCAAGTTACTAATGATTCTTAATTGATGGATTTATTTTGCATGTTCTCAATCTTCGTCCTCTTGATGTCTCTGTGGTCTATAACACGGTCAGTCATCCTCTTCTCCTTGACATCCTTCTTGCTATATTTTATGATGTTACTTTCTCCTTGTTCTCCTCTTACTTGTCTGACCACTCTATCTTTGTCTCCTTTGATGGATCTTTATCCATGTAGTCCCTGCAATTCTGTCTATGCTCTTTCAAACTACCCAAGTAATTACAACATTCTTAAGGGTAACAGACATGGGATAGTCATGTAATTTCTTGATTTATTTTTCCATCTTCATCAGAGGGGTTTAAGAGAAAAATGAGAAAGGTTAAAAACTTGATACTGAGATATAGTGACAGGAGAAGAGAAGGAGAGAAGCATAAACATAGAATACTGGTGCTGGGCATACTTCTCATTCATCTATTTTGTCACAAAGTGGTCAGGAAATATAGAAAGAAAAAGTATAAGAACAGATGAAGAAAAATACATAATTTAATGAACATAACTGCGAATGTGAATGGAATGAAATCAGTAACAATGTGTAAGTGGATAGCAAAACAGATTAGAAAATGGAATTCTACAATATGTTGCTTACAAGAAACACACATGAAACATTGAACTTCACATTATGTTGAAACAAGGGGCTAAAGCAAAATTTATTCTGGTTTATCTAAAGCAAAAAAAGGTGAGGGTAGCAATTAGGATATCAGATAAGGCAGTAGCAACAACTAACTCCACTAAAGGGAACTAAATTATGCTAAAAGGTACCATAGACTATGAATTAATATCAGCATTTAAAACATGTACAGAATGAAACAGCATTCAGATACCTAAAGGAAAAGCTAAAAAAGTTACAGAGAGAAATAGAAAGAAATATAATAGTTGGAGACCTCAGACATAAAAATTTAACAAAAATCAACAAGAATTTTAGGACTTAAACAGCATGTTAGAAAATTTAAATATGATGTTTTCCATTAGTATCTCTGTTTAGTTTCCACTCCTTTGAGCATCATGCCTCCCCCAATGTAAACTGATCACCTAAAATCTCATCAGCATACATATCAATTCAGTTTTTGGTATTCAACATTTTCTTAACTCTCTCAAATGTCTCTTCCCTCTGATTGAATGGCTAGAATAAAGAGAAGTAAATACCCAATGACTTCCTTTATAGAGGGCCCAAAATTTCACAAATAACTCTCCATTTTACTTCAGCAGCTCTGCTTTGTTTCCACTCCACAGATATACTTCCTCAGCTATCAACTTGCTTTTGTGTGTTGTCTTCTTCCATTGGATTGTGAGTTCCTGGCGGAATTGAATTGTTTCTTTTTTTTTCATTAATTTCCATGGGGCTTAGCCCAATATTTGGTATAAACAAATGCAGAAAGTCAGAAATGTGAAATGTCTTTTACTGATCACAGGGCAATGAAAATTATACTCCACCAAATACAATTGAAGGAAGGATTAAAATTAATGAGAGATGCTTTACAATCATATAATCAACATGATAGACAGATATTTTCTCTGACCTGTCAAACCTTCCTAAAATATTTCAGCTGTCTCCATGGCCTATGAAAGCAAGAACACAAAACTCAATGAATGAACAGCAGAGATAACTAATCTCTAACCACCTAACCAGCTCACTCAACTTGCACTCTTCCACTATCTACTTTGTTCACAGCAGCAATGCTGTGTGAGCTAAACACTTACAACAGAATTCAACTCTAAACCCTAACAACTAGGAAACTAAAATGAGCAAGGAATAGTAGCACTCTGTCCAGCACCAGATTTTGGCCAGAAAACTGAGCAACAGAGGGGGAAGAAGCTTTCTCTGTGTGAGGAAGTCTCACACAGAGACTTTTAGGCAAATGGGAAAAATGAACAAGGGGAGGGAAAGGATCAACAATGAACTGAACAATCTAGGACATAGAGATATTTCTTTAAATAGACAATCATTTCTCTATTCTCTACAGGAACTGGTATTTCTAAGAGTGAGGAATAATAGATAAAAGGAAGATGGGAGTAAGATCAACTAGAGAATAGCAGAAACTCTTTATAATCAAGAATCCAAAATAGATACCTAAAAATTTGATTCCATGGGGAATACATAAAATAAAAATTAAATAATTATAAAAGCCCTAAATCAGAGGGTAAAAATCTAGAATAGACAGAAAGCAATGAGAAACAATGAAGAGAATGAAAGAATTTCTTTACAGAAAAAGGTGCAGAAAATGAAAATAAACAAACTAAAAAATAAAACAAGTTGAAAGGGAATAAAGGAAGGGAAAATGTACTTGAATAGCTAACCGAGAAGGTATAAAGCCAAGCATGAGCAGCTCTCCAGAGGACTGCTGCTGTGAATTGCTTTAAGGTTCTGATCACATGATATAGTGAACTCTCTATTTATTCAGCAGTAAACTAAAGCAAAATATTCACAGAAACCAGAGTTCAACATTCACAATGATATAACATAAGAACTTACTACTAAAGCGGCCATATAGTTTTAAACAAAAGATATCATTCAGTAAGTCCTTAACTCAATCATGCTTAAGGAGCAATCATCTTTAAGGGATACAAAGTAGAAAGGTCTCCCACCCATAGATCAGATTGTCTTAATCTCATCAGTCAGAAAGTCTTGTTTCATCTTCACTGGAGACTAGCTTCTAATCATCCTCAACTCAATCATCTTTAAGGGATACAAAGTCCAAAGTCCTTCCACGCCCAGGTCACAGTAAATCATTATCTTGTCAGTCAGCAACAAATACTCCAGGAAAGGTCCTTTCATCTTGGCTCAAGACTGACTCCCAACATCCATGGTTCCTCTTCCATGCTCTCAGTTCTTGCTTGAATTAACCCAACCATTGCCTGGATTCATAGGTAGTCAGCTCTCAGCTCCTGATCCACTCCTGGTTCAGCTTTTGGTCCAATTTCTCATCCAGTTACCATTCCATATTGAAGCTCATGGTGACCAGTCCCCTTCAAGCCTCTTCAGTTTCTGTTTCTGAGAAGACAAATCTTAACAGAGCCACAACAACATTCATACACATTGCTAGCACCATCATCAATTCACTTTCTGATGTGAAATCAACACAGACCCACAAATAGGGTCTGAGAAATCAACACAAATCATCAGTAAAGTCCCAGGACCCCTGAAAACATCACTAAACCCTCCTCTAAGACTTCTATAAACAGACAATAAGAAAGTCCTCTTTCCAGGCTTCTGAACCAGCAGTAAGATCCTAGGGCTTCTGTAACAACAGCAACACCCTCTATCAGCAGACAGGTCTGACAAAGTAACATCAACACAGGCAGACAAAGTGCAGGCACCACAGCCATGGTTTCTCCCACTTCTGCTCAGTCCCAGCTGTGCTTGAGCTTTTATATATCATCAGCTCCTCTCTGTTGTGCCAACCTCTCATGTCCTTCCTGTTCTGGTCTTTGGCAATTCCCTCCCACTGTAGGCTTCACAAGTTTTGTTCCTAACAAAGACTTAATATAATAACAGACAAGGTTCAAAGACACTTGAACTGAAACAAGATGCTAAATACTTGAATAACTGAAACAAGGAGCTAAATACTCCTTTGCTTGCCACTACAGAAGCAAAAGAGAATGGAAATATTTAATAACTAGATAAAAACTAAAAAGGAATTAATTAAAATATTCAGAAAGAGGATAATAGGAGGAGGTGATCTTGAGGGTGAGAGAAAGAAAGCCAATGGGAATAAATAGTGTTGAAAAGATGTAAGACTGTGCTTACAAAGGAACAGGGGAGAAAATTTAATTTGGGAAAAAATTAAAAACAAATGGTGAAAATATAAATGTAACTCTTCTTATTTTAAATATGGATACATTAAACAAGCCAACAAAATTAAAGCAAGTATCAGATTGGAAAAAATTAACATTACAGCCTATATTGCCTATAAGGATTGCATTAAAAAAAAGATATACGCAAAATAAAAATAAAGACCTGGGGGAAAAATACCACAGATCAAGAGAATTTTTTAAAAAGACAGCAATAATACTATAAAAATAATAAAAACAAAGATTGAAAATATAAAAATGGACAGAGATTGAAACTCCTTTATGCTTAAAGACAAATGAATATCAATATTAAATTTACATACTCAAAATTCCCTTGCATCTATATTCAAAAAGGAAATATTAATAGGGCTACTAGAAGACAAAGACCTGTCTCAGTTTTGGAGAAGTTTAACAAAAAGATAAACAAAAGTGATAATATAAAACTAAACAAAATAATGGAGAAATTAGAATCTAAAAAAGCTTAGAGTATCTTCTAAATTAGACTACTAAAGAATATATGTGTGTGTGTGTGTGTATTGGTGCCACATGGAACTTTAAAAAAAATTGATCATCTATAAGGATATAGAGTTATTGTGAGCAAATGTAAAAGGTCAGAAATGGTAAATACATCCTTTACAAACCACAATACAACAAAAATGGTAATCAGTTGACAGAATACAAACTAAAGACAGAGACCTAAATAAAGACCAAAAAAGGCAATCCTAGTTAATGAAAAAACTGTAGAAATGGTAGTTATGTAGTAGAAAATGACAATGATGAAACCACCTACCAAAATATCTAGGATGCAGCTAACATCGTTGTTACAGAAAAAAATCATATTTCCAAAAATATATATTTACAAAATGATAAAGAGAGGATTAATAAACTTTGCATTTAAAAATTCAAAAGTTAACAAAAATTTAAAATAAACACAATGGCAGGCAGAGATATAAAAAAATAAAAGGGAAATAGATGAACTATAAACAAAAACAAACTATAGAAATCAAAACTAAAATTTAAAACTGGGTCTTTGAAAAGACTTATGAAATAGATAAACCTCTAGGCAATGTAGTTAAAAAGAAGTACATAGAGTCAAGATGGCAGAGTAGAAGCAGGACCTTCCCACTGCTCTGGCTTCCACCTTCCCCAATCCATGTAAAAAGGGGACTCTGAACAAACTTTGGAGCTGCAGAACCCACAAAATGACACAGAGAAACTAACCTCCCACTGAGAACAGCCCATCAGGCCGGCAGGAATTGGCCAGTGCAGCCCTCTGGGAGCCGAGCCCAGCCCCACACTGATATTTTAGGCCCAGGGTAGACCTGACCAGCTGCCGGCTGGAGAGATTCCAGATCAGCAGCAGCTGTGATTGTTTCCAGATCTATCAACACACAGATGCAAAGAACAAAGTGAGAGGTCAATGCAGTCTGGACTTTGGGACACAGTAAGAGGGAGTGTGTGGCTTTTGCCCCTGGGGTGAGAAGCCGCTGAGACACTGGCACAGCCAGCCAGCACCACATGGCAGCTTCAGTTCCTGTCATGCAGAGTTTAAGGGGATCAAGCAACCAGTCTGAGGGGTAATCGCTCTTGCTTTAACCTGCTTGGATCTGGATTGCAGTCTAGGGTGGAAGTCCTACGCTGTGTGACCAGCTTGCCAGAGCTTGTGGAGGCCTCAGAGAGGGCAGCCATCTAATACCTCTGGCAGCTGAGAAAACCCCAGCATTTGGGATAAAAGCTCCCCTGTCTGGTGGCAGAATCCTACTGTGGCAAAAAGCCCAGGGGTCAAGTGACTGAGGGGTGACATGACCAGGCAAAGGAAACAAAGCAGACAGAAGATTCCAACATTAGACTCCTATTTTGGGGACAAAAAGGAGCAAAGCATGGAACAGGAGGAAGACAGTGAAGTCAAAACTCCTGCACCAAAAGCTTCAAAGAAAAATACAAGCTGGTTACAGGCCATAAAGGATCTTAAGAAGCAGATAAGAGAAGTGGAGGAAAAATTGGGAAGAGAAATGAGAACAATGTAAGAAAATTATGAAATGAGAGTCAACAGCCTGACGGAGGAAAATCATACCTTAAAAAATAGACTAACTCAAATGGCAAAAGAGGCTCAAAAAAGGCAATGAAGAGAAGAATGCCTTAAAAAGCCGAATTTGCCAGATGGAAAAAAGAATCTCAAAAGCTCAATGAGGAGAATCATTGCTTCGGAATTAGATGGGAGCAAATGGAAACTAATGACTTTATGAGAAATCAAGATGCTGTTAAACAGATCCAGACAAATGAAAGAATAGAAGGCAATGTGAAATATCTCATGGGAAAAACCACTGACCTGGAAAAGAGATCCAGGAGAGATAATTTAAAAATTATTGGACTACCTGAAAGCCGTGATCAAAGTAAGAACTTAGAAATCATCCTCCAGGAAGTTCTCAAAGAAAACTGCCCTGATGTTTTAGTACCAGAGGGCAAATTAGAGGTTGAAGGAATCCACCAATCACCTCCTGAAAAAGACCCCAAACAGAAAACTCCTAGGAATATTATAGCCAGGTTCCAGAATTCCCAGATTAAGGAGAGAATATTACAAGCAGCCAGGAAGAAACAATTTGAATATTGTGGAAACACAATCAGGATAACCCAGGATCTGGCAGCTTCTACACTGAGGGATTGAAGGGCTTGGAATATGATAATCTGGAGATCAAAAGAGCTGGAATTGAAACCAAGAGTCACCTACCCAGCAAAACTGAGTATCATGTTTCAGGGGAAAATATGGTCATTCAGTGGAATAGATGGCTTTCAAGCATTCTTGTTGAAAAAACTAGGGTTGAATAGAAAATTTGACATTCAGATACAAGAAGCAAGAGAAGCATGAGAAGGTAAACAGGGAAAAGAAATCATAAGAAACTTTTTAATTAATTTAATTAATGTTCATTAATAAATAAATAAAAATAAAAAGAAGTACATAGAAGATCAAATCAATGTAACAGAAAATGAACAATGTGAAATCACAACAAAAATACAAGATATAATACAAGTAATAAGAATGTGTTATATAGTTATATGTAAATAAAACTGAGAGCCTAAATTAGCATAATTATTTCAAAAATACAAATTATCCAAACTGATAAAAAGACCTATACAACTCCTAATGACTCAGTCTAAAAAAATAAAAAAAAATAAAACTAGTAGTAAAAGAAAATAAAAGTGGTAAATGAAAGAAAAAACCTTCCTGGCACTGATGTATTCACAAGAGGATCCCATCAAACTTTTAAAGAGCAATTAGTATCCACCAGCACTAATTAGTAGTTAAAAATGAGAAAGAAAGCTCCCTACTCAGATCCTTTTAAGTGACAAATATAGTCCTTATTTCTAAACCAGGGAAGAATAAAACATTGAAGAAAAACAAAACCCCAATATTTTAGTGAATATTGACTCAAAAATTTTAAATAAAATCCTATCACATTTCAAATAAAATCCTACAGTTGTCCAAGAAATAATTCATTAGGACCAAGCTGAATTAATAACAGAATGCAAGGATAATTAAATATTAAGAAAATGATCAACATAACTAATCATATGAAAAGTAAAAACACTCCAAACCCCATGATTATCTCAATAGATGGAGCGAACCTTTGATGAACTTTTGACAAAGTACAATGTTCATGTTAAAAATGTTATGATGTATAAGCATGTAAGGATATAAAAAAATATTTAGCACAAAAAGTGTCTATCTAAAATGGAAAGCAAGCATGATAAGCAATGAAGATACAGTATAAATATTTTCAACAAATATAAGAAAAAGTAAAGCAAGAATGCCCACTTTCCCCCCACTATTTCTGGAAATGCTAGCAATAGCAGTAAGACAATAAAAAGAGATTAAAACATGACAACTAAAGAGGAATAAAACTATCCCTATTTCCTAATGATATGATGGTTTACTTGGAAAATCCTGGAGAATAAATGAAGATACAAACTGACACAATTAATAGATTCAGTAAAGTTGCAGTCTACAAAGCGAACTGATACACAAACAAATTTAACCAGAGACTAAATTACATAATCCTATAGAATTGGAAGTCAAAGATCAAATCATAGAAAGAATAAAAATATCTTTTAAAAGAATGAAAATGAGACAATATACTAAAACTTGTCAGACTTAAGCAAATCAATTCTTCGGTGAACATTCCTATCTCTAAATGCTCTCCTCAGCAAAACAGTTAAAGAGCAGATAAAAACAATTAAATGCTAAAAATGAAGAAACTGAAAATCAAAGAAACAATTATGAAAGTTGGAAGCAAAAGAATCATTTAATTAGTAAATAATTATAGGAGCTGGTTTTTTGAAGAAAAAATAAAATGGATAAATCATTATCTATTTTGATTTTTCTTCTTTTTTTGGTAGGCATTCGGGTTAAGTGACTTGCCCAGGGTCACACAGCTAGTAAGTAGAGATAATGTAAGATATTAAGTAAATTGTTAACAAAGAAACTATAGTAACATAGCATGATGAATAGGTTGAATTTATAGAATAGATGTAGGTTTGGTTTAGTATGAGAAAACTAACAACATAGAAGTAGGGTTGGTTCAACAATAGAAAACTATCCACATAGACCCATTCCTCTTTAAAGACAACCTAGGAAATATAAGAAATAAACAAAACTTTTCTTAAAATGATATTGGATTTGAACTCAGATCCTCCTAACTCCAGGGCTGGTACTTTCTCTACTATACCACCTAGCTTTCCCATTCTAATTAAACAAAAAACAAACAAAATCAAATTCCCAGTGTCAAAAATAGAAAGAAAAAAAAATGTGAATTCAAACCAAATAAAGAAGAGCTAAAGGTAATCATTAGAAACTATTTGTCTTATTATATGAAATTTTTGTTGCTCAGCCATTTTTTAGTCATGTCTGACACTGTGACCCCCTTTGGGGTTTTCTTGGTAAAAATACTGGTGCCATTTCCTTCTCCAATTTTTTTTACAGATGAGGAAAACTAAGCAAACAGCATTAAATGACCTGCCTAGGGTCACACAGTTAGTGTCTGAGATAGGATTTGAGCTTACAAAGATGAGTTTTCCTTACTCCAGACCTCACATTCTATCCACACACCTGACCATATGATACTAGATCTAACCAACTAAAGGAAATGATAAACATTTACAAAAATGCAAAATGCCTAGTACAACAGAACAAGAAATAGAGGATTTAAATACCTAAGTCTCAGGGAAATAAATTGAAGATGATAGAAACTTGAGAAAAATTTCTTGAACCTAATGTATTTAGAAGTTAAATTTATCATACATTCAAAGAACAATTCAAATATTACATAGATTGATTGGAAAAAAATAGGAAACAAATGAGTTCTATCAAATTCCTTCTATGATAGAGATATCATCTTATAGTCTTCCCCAACCACCACCCCCAGCTTCCTCCAACCCAGGAACAGGGAATTTAATGTTAATCACACCACAAAAAAAAAATTATCCTAAACTTACATATGACACTGAAACAAACATTGCCCAACAAAATAAATATTCATTTATAGCTTTTAGGGAGAATATGCTGTCCATCCATTCTGCCCTCAGGTCTTCTCATTCAGCCATCCCCAGATTCTGAACAGCATTATGTTAGGATAGAATGAAAAAACTGATTGTAAAAAAACAATGTATCCTGTACTTTCATGTCCTCCAGCTGACAGGGAGTAAGGGTATGTAGAATGCAGTCAAGAAATAAACTCTTCTTTTGGGAAATTGTCTTCACGTTAAAGCAGAGTAAGAAAACACGGTCCCTGGGCTTTAAAACAAACATGGATATCTAAGAAAATCAAATGCTGGTCCCGTCTTGTACTTTGGTTTGAGTTGAGAATCAATATAAAGATAGGAAGCTTTAAACTTATATTCCTAATGAGATTTAAAATAAAATTTAAAGACATTTGTTAGCAAAGAAACTATAGTAACGTAGCATGATGAACAGGTTGAATTTATAGAATAGATGAAGGGTTGGTTTAGTATGAGAAAACTAATAGCATAGATGGAGGGTTGGTTCAATCTGTTTTAAAAAAAAACTAGAAAATATAAGAAATAAACAAAACTTTTCTTAAAATGATAAGTAGTATGGATCTGAAATCAAGAAATGGAATTATAAATAATGAGGACAAGAGGATTTTTCAGTAACAAGGCTAAAGGTAGCCGTCAATTTTTACCTTTATTATTTGACTGATAGTTATACCAATAAGAGAAAGAAATTGAATAAATAAGCATAGACAAAGGGGAGGTATTTGTTTGGGGGTTTTGCAGATGATATTATACTTTACTTAGATTAAACAAAAAAAACCCTTTGAAATGGTAACCAACAGTTGCAAAATAGAAAATAAATCTACACAAATCATCAGTATTTCTGTAAAAAATCAGCAAAACCTATCAAGAAGAGTTAGAAAGGAAAAATATATTTAAAATAACTACAAAATCTATAAAATACATTGGAAATTTATCAACCAAGACACACACACAGAAACTGTATGATTACATCTAAAAATATTCTTTCCAACAATATAGACCTAAATAAGTGGAGAAATATTATTACTCATGGATAATAAAATAAAAATATTACATAAATTAATTTACTTATTCAGTACTATGACCAATCATCCTATCAACAGATTGTTTTCTAGATTAAGAAAAATAATAATGAAGTCACCTAGAAGAACAAAAACCTCATTAATCTCAAGGGAAATGGTTTTTTAAAATAGGGAGGAAAAAAGCCTAACAATATCAAATCTCAAAGTGTATCATAAGTCAGGAATGATGAAAATGATTTGGGAGTAGCCATTGGTAAAAAAAAAATAAAGTGGTTGATCAGCATGATACAACATGCATAAGCAAAAACAAGTCTAGTGGCTAATTATAGTTAAAGCTAATGATAATAGTTTCCTTGGTAAGGCTACATTGTTTGACAAAAACTTCTAGGTAAACTGGAAAGCAGTCTGGCAGAAATTAGATTTAGTCTAATCACTCACGGCATATACCAAGATAAGTTATGGACACCTAACTCTGGTATTAAAGATCACATCAAAAACAAATTAAAGGAGCAAGCAAGAAATTGTGCCTTAGACCAATGTTTAGGAGAACAGCTCATGGTTCAACAGGTGATAGAGAAGAACCCAGAAAATGAAATGCAAACTTTTGATTACATAAAATGAAAAGCTTTCACACAAACAAAACCAGTGCAACTAAAATATAGGGGAAACAGAAAAAAAAAATCTACGAAACAAGTCTCTCTGATGTTGCTGTTGTTCAGTTGTGTCCAAGTTGACCCCATTTGGGGTTTTCTTGGCAAAGATACAAGAGTAGTTTACAATTTCCTTCTCAAGCTCATTTTACAGATGAGGGATGAAGACAAATAGGGCTGTGACTTGCGCAGGTGCCCATAACTAATTAGTATCTGAGGACAGACTTGAGCATAGGCACAGCATTCTATTCACTGTGCCACATAACTGCCCATAAAAGGTCTCATTTCTAAGATATTTAAGGAAATGAATCAAACTTGTAAGAGTTACTCTCCAATGGATAAATGATCAAAGGATATGAACAAGCAGTTTTTATGAGAACAGAACCAAGCTTTGAAAAGTAATATGAAAAAATGAAAGACTCCAAATCACTTAGAACTAGAGAAATGAAATATAAACCAAACTATCAATAAACATTTGGGAAAATTCTCTGAATCAGTATTAATACAGAAATACAAATTAAAATGATTCTGAGGTTTCCTCACCTCCTTAAGATTATATATATATATAAAAGAAAGCAACAAATATAGAGAGGTTATGTGAAAATAGTACATTAATGCCTGCTGGTAGAGCCCTAAACTGATCCAATCATTCTGAAAAACTAATTGAAACTATATACTAAAAGCCAAGATACCACTACCAATACCAGGATACTGGTATTGTAAATGTTCAAAGAAAGATCAAAAGGTCCCAATTGTACTAAAAAAAATATTTGTAACAGCTTGTGGTTATGGAGACTAAGGGAGTGCCTGTCACTTGGGAGAATGGCTAGACAAATAATGATATATGAATGTAAAGGAATATTATAGTGTCATAAAAAGTAGCAAAAGAAATAGTTTCATAGAAACCTGGGAAGACTTATTTGAACTGATGCAACTGAAGTGAGCAGAATAAAGAAAACAATTTGCAGAATTAAATTAATTATTGTAAAGATTAATGATTTTGAAGACTTTAGAATTCTGATCAATACAATGACTAACCACAATTCCAGAGGACCAATGATAATATGAGATTCATCACATAATAGAGAGGTAATGAAGTGGAGATAGAGACATATATTTTGGGATGTAGAATTATAATGTATTTTGCTTACCTGCAAATATTTTTACAAGAACTATGTTTTATTTTTATTTTTCTGAGGGGAAATATAAGCATGAAGTGCTTATTAATTTTAAAGGTAAAATAAAATTAAAAACATAGAAATAAGGAATGTTGGGATAAAAATAATCTACAATGTTTCTTGAAATGAAGAGAGAGAGCATGTATGTGATTTAATCTTAGAATGAAAACCTAGTCTTGTAGCCCGTTCTGAAGTAAACAATTCTCTGATTCTTGTCCTCAGGTCTATGAGTATTTATAAAATTATTTTTCTTTTTTTCTTCCATTAAATTTAAGTAATTTTATCAAGGTTTACAATCTTCACGAAAGTAAAGCATGTATTTCTCTTTAAAGTTTCCTTCTGAATTGTACTAGGTTTCTTTGCTTATCCCCAGCATATTGATTTTGAAAATTTGTCCAAGGACACTTGCATCAGATTTCTTCAAAGAAGGAGGCCAGGTGGCATTGTCCAAAGGATAGATTGATGTGATGTTTGGAAATTCAATGATGAACCCCATAGCTGAATTCAAAAAAGAAAGTTCAGTGTTATACATAATTCAATTGTTCTGAGTAGGAGCAGGAGCTGAAGGAATAAGAATCTACTATACTGCAAGAATAGTTTATACAACTTTAAGTAACTTGCAGCACAGGCTTTATTTAATGTTAAAGTAAGATTACAAAGATAATGAAAAGAAGAGAAGAGAAAATGTAAGCAAGCTATGGGGATGACATTCTAAAGGTCAAAATTGTAAATATTAAATAAATCTTACAAAGTTTTATAAACCTTAATTTATTGTTTATGTGCAACTGACATTTTAGCTCTTGCTTTAATACCAGGCACTTCAAAGTATTCTTGTAGAATAGTTGATAACCCTTTGACACAGCATAATTGGAATTCTGGATGTTAGAACATTTGGTTTCTGAAAGATTTTTAAAATGTTAATAGCTGTCTTTTAAAATGGTGTAAGAATGAAATACTATGAAAAGTAAAGGTTAAAATGTCATTCTGTGCATAATTTTCATATTATAAAAACTAAGTATTTTTAATGGAAAACCTGAAGGCCTACTTCAAGTTGGAAGATACATGCTGCTTCATTATAACTTGGATTGTGTTTTGAGTTTTCCTCTGATTTACTCATTTCTCTATCCTCAGTTCCTGGATTATAACCCTATGCCAAGACTAGCTCTGTTCCCTTCTATAATCTTAAATAGGGTGCGGGGCTCTGGTCCAATCTATCCTACAGTCTTTTTTAAAAATAGATTTTATGTTTCTCCAATTACATGTAAATCAATTTTTAACATTTGTTTTAGTTTTTTTTTAAGTTTTGAGTTCCAAATTCTATCCCTCCCTCCCTCATTTCCTTTCCCCCTCCCTGAGGTGGTAAGCAATCTGATCTAGGATTTACAAATGCAATCATATAAAAGATTTCCTTATTAGCCACTTTGAGGAAGAAAGGAAGGAAGGAAGGAAGGAAGGAAGGAAGGAAGGAAGGAAGGAAGGAAGGAAGGAAGGAAGGAAGGAAGGAAGGAAGGAAGGAAGGAAGGAAGGAAGGAAAGAAAAAGGAAAGGAGGGGGAAAATAGTTTGCTTTGGTCTATATTCAAAGGATATCAGTTCTTTCTCTAGATATGGATAATATTTATCATTATGAGTCCTTTGAGATTTTCTTAGTTCATTGCATTGTGGAGAATAGCTCAGTAATTCAGTTTTTCATCATAAAGTATTGCTGGTACTCTGTACAATGTTCTCCTGATTCTGCTCCTTCACTCTGTATCAGTTCATGTAAGTCTTTCCAGGTTTTTCTGAAATCATCCTACTCATCATTCTGTTACAACCATATACTACAACTTGTTAAGCCATTCCTCAACTGATGGGCATCTCCTCAGTTTCTGATTTCTCAGCCACAAAAAGAGCTGCTATGAAAATTTTTGTGCAAATGGGTCATTCCTGGACCCCTTTTAGTTTATCTTTTGGGGATAAAAACCTAGTAATTGTTTTGCTGGATCAAAGGATATGCACAGTTTTACAGCCCTTTGTGCATTTCTGCTTTCCAGAAGTGTTGGACTAGTTCACAACTTCACTAACAATGCGCTAGAGTCTCAATTTTCCTTCAACACCTCCAACATTTATTTTCCTGTTTTGTGATATTAGACAATCTGATGAGTGTATGCTGGTACCTCAGTTAGATTAATTTGCATTTCTCTAAACAATAGTCCCCCAGAGTCTTACTGTTGCTATTGCTTCACAGCACAGTTTTGGATAGGGAAGCTGGATCCTGGTCCCCTTCCTCTCTTTTAAAGCCCAATCCTGAGACAGTGAGTTGTTATCTAGAGCTGAGATCAGGCCTCACACTGTGACTCAATCCATACCTTCTGCTGCTGTCTAAAAGTGTTCTAGATGTCCACATGCAAAGAAAAGATCTATGGAGTTTGAAAACAGATTGAATCAAACGACTTGATCTCTCTTTTGTGTTTACTTTTGTTTCATTCCTTCTTTCTTGTTGTTCACATCATTGGTTATAATTCTTCTTTACAACCTAATGCTTAATGCAAAGGTATTTGTAGAGCCTTTATCCTATTACATGCCACCACGGGGAGAGAGGGGCAGAGCAGGGAGGAGAGGGACGGGAAGAAAACTTCTAACTCAAGGGATTGTGGAACTGAATGTTATAAACTAAAAGTAGATAAACAAATTTAATAAAATAATTTTTAAAAGAAATGAGGAGCAGATGGACTTCATAATAAACTGGAAAGACTTACATGAACTTATGCTGAGGGAGGAGAGCAGAACCAGGAGAACATTGCACATGATTACCGACACATTGTATCTGTGATAACTAACTTTGATAGACTTGGCTCTTTTCAGCAATGCAAGGTTATAAGGCAACTCCAAAGAACTCATGATGGAAAAAGCTATCCACATCCAGAGAAAAAATTATGGAGTCTGAATGCAGATGGAAGCAAACTATTTGCTCTCTCCCTTTTTTGTTTTGTTTTGTTTCTTTTTTCTTGTGGTTCATTCCATTGGTTATAATTCTTCTTTACAATGTGACTATGTGAAAATATGTTTATTGTAAAGGTATATGTAGAACCTATATCAGACTACATGCTGTCTTGGGGGGCGGTGGTAGTGCAGAAGAGAGGGAGGGGGAGAAAATTTGGAATTTAAAAACTTGTGGAACTAAATGTTGTAAACTAAAAATAAATAAACTTAAAATGAAAAATAAATAAAGAAAAGTGTTCTAAAGCAGGGGCTGGCTTCCATCCCATGTACATCTTCTTGGGCATTCACCTACTAGGAGTTAGCTTCATTTCCTTCTGTGGCACTGATAAGTTATGAAAGATCACACTTTCTTTAAGCTTACTGGAGAGTCCAGCAGTGTACTTTATCTAGGTATTTCTCCTTCGTGTCATTATCCTTGAGCAGTCATTGAGAAGTTTCTCCAGCAGAATACATGAGAGACCCTGCTGCCTTTATGCTCTATTCATCAGAGATCACATTGCTTAGGTGGCGCTGATATAATTCCTAATCAGAATGTTTGCAGATTTCTAGCTATTTTCTCATGCAGCCCTAGACTGGTTGGAGGAGCACAGTGGCATCTCTGTGATTGTCATCCTTTTTCCTCCTTGATTAAGTATTATTAAGGGAAATTGGGGTCAGCTGGAACATCTCACAAAGCTACTTTTGCTAGAGACTTCCTATAATGTATTGCATGCTTTGTAGCCTCAGGACTGGTATAGAGCATTGAAGATGGAGTTATTTCAAATCCTATCTCAGACATTACTTACTGGATGACTCTGGGCAAATAATTTAACCTCTATATTTTCAGTTTTTTATTTTAATTTCATAACAAGGACATTTCTAACTCTTAATAAATGATCCCTGCTACAGTGTTTGAAGCCTGTTAACCTGAAGCTAATAAGAGTCTCAGGCCTATTGGTCACAGCCATGAAGAATCATAAAATGATGAGGTTTAGGGTACGGGTGCTCAAGATCTCAAAATGCCAACACACCACGTCCTGCTGAATGAATTTGACTCAAGCCTTCTCTCAGCCAAAGAAAAGCAAAGTTTACTAAAAGTTCGCCATATTGGGTAGATTCTTAAGGAGCCTCGGTATCTATGATGCTTACATTGGGCAAGTGGGCCAGAATCATCTGACACAGAGCAAATCTGTGCTAGAAAATTTTATGGTGCTCTCACGCCACACGGAGGGAAGATGGGGTCTTACATATAGAAAGGTTGTGGGAGGAATCTAGGGATGGTCTAGAGGAGGATCTTGATGAGAAGTTAATGATGCCAGACTACAGGAATGAGTTTGGGGGGGTCTTCAGGAGGGATCAATAAAGTCAGACTCCAGTTAATGAGGGATTAAGGGCGGGAAGTTGCTGGAGGCTACCTGGAGACTACAGACAATGGCAGACTAGGCCAGTTCAAGGGTGTATAGACTTGGGCACAGATATTATGGGAGGATCAAGGGTGGGAAGTTGCTGGACATAGGAGGGATAGAGATTTGGGCAGAGCCACATTGAAAGGCCTATGGTCTCAGGCAAATGCTTCATCAAATGGGAAGATTCAAGGAGAGCTCAAAGGGGTTCCCAGAACCTATAGCTCTTCAGCCATGCTTATTTTCAAGGTAGAGTTTAATAAGATAGAGTTTGAAAAATCTCGTCCCAAGACTAAAATCATCTCATACCTTCTTAATAATTCTTATATATTTGATTATCCATTTATAAGGAAAGTAAAGGATAGTATATGTAGCACCAATTCCAAAGAAGAACTAGAAGAACAAGAACATGAACATGAAGAAGAAAGAAGGGCAAAGAGAGCAAGGGAGAGAGATAGATGACTTTTTTCAAGTTCAGTCCTTGTGGTGAACCTCATACTCTTTTCCTTTCTACACCATCTAGTCTGTTTTTAGTGATCTAATATCAATATTCTCTGAAATACCAAAAGAAAGAGTAGAAGGTTTTGGAATAACTACAGGTGATACACGACCAATTCTGCAGATCAAATGGAATTCCTGAAGCCTTAATATGTACAAAAAGATTTTTAAACCTATAATTGTTTGACTCTGATGTTCTAATTTCTCCCCAAATCATTTTGTCTTTTAATCCTTTTTTTTAAGGTTACACCTTTGCTCAAGAATATATGATTTCCTTAAGGATCTCCATTCACTAACATGTTCCAAACACCTACACATGCTCTTGGGGAATTCCTCAAATGAGAGATCCTAAGATATGCCAGTGCAGTAATTTGGAAAAGCAATGGCTTTTACTTGAATCCGTTTTAATTTCAGTAGTTAATTTCATTGGATCATCTTACTGAGTCAAGAGATATCTAGTTGATCTCATTGATCTCACTGAATATCTAGGGAAGACCAGCGCTTTAAAAGAGTGGAGGTATACCTTTGAGATAGAATAAGTATGGAATACGTGAGGGTCTATTTTTATTTATGCAAATTTTTGACCTGTAAAATTACTTTTAAATGTTGAAGGGGAAAGAAGATGTTTTTCCTTGTTGAAAGGAAAACTCTTCATTTGAACATTTACCCTGATTAAGCAGCCCAAACTCAGGACAAAGAAAATTTTAAGGATTACATTTTAAGTACATCAAGGTAGTAACACTTTGGTGGACTGATCACTGGAGATCAACAATGGCTTCAAGGTTGGGACAGCATTATTAGTAACAAAAATAGAAAGAACCTAGAAATCATCCTCCAAGAAATTCTCAAGGATAACTGCCCTGATGTTTTAGAACCAGAGGGCAAAATAGAGGTTGAAAGAATCCACTGATTACCTCCTGAAAAAGATCCCAAAAAGAAAATTCCTAGGAATATTATAGCCAGGTTCCAAAATTCCCTGATCAAGGAGAGAATATTGCAAGCAGCCAGGAAGAAACAATTGGAATATTGTGGAAACACAATCAGGATAACTCAAGATCTGGCGGCTTCTACACTGAGGGATCAAAGGGCTTGGAATATGATATTCTGGAGGTCAAAGGAGCTGGGATTAAAACCAAGAATCACCTATCCAGCAAAACTGAGTATCATGTTTCAGGGGAAAATATGGTCATTCAGTGGAATAGAGGACTTTCAAGCATTCTTGCTGAAAAAACCATAGATGAATAGAAAATTTGACATTCAGATACAAGAAGCAAGAGAAGCATGAGAAGGTAAACAGGGAAAAGAAATCATAAGGAACTTATTAAAGTTGAACTACTAACATTCCTACATGGAAAAATGATAATTGTAAAACTTTTCTCAGTATGAAAATAGTCTAAGGGAATAGACATATATATGTGTGTGTGTGTGTGTGTGTGTTTATATATGAGGGTATATGGGTATATGAATACATATGTGAATGTGTGTATATATGTTTACAGGTATGCATAGATAGATTTAGGGCACAGGACCAATTTAATAGGAAGGGATGATACTTAAAAGGTGAAATTAAGAGGTGATAGAGGAATATATTGAGAGGAGATGGGGAGAGACAAAATGGGGTGAACTATCTCATATAGAAGAGGCAAGGGAAAATGGTTACAATGGAGGGGAAGAATAGGAAGGCAAAAGGTAATGGGTCGACCTTATTCTCATTGAATTTGGCTCGTGGAGGGAATGAAATACACACTAATAGGGTATCTCACCCTACAGGAGAGTAGGGGGGAAAGGGATGAGAGGGGAGATGATGGAAGGGAGGGCAGGCTGGGGGGAGGGAGTTGGAAGCACCCACTTTTGTAAAGGGACAGGATCAAATTAGAGAATAGAAGAAGTGGGAGGTGGGATAGGAGGGAGGGAAATATAGTCAGTCTTTTACAATATATCTACTACGTTAATGTTTTGCATTAGCTACACATGTACAACATGTACTGAACTGCTTATCTTCCTAGTAAGGGTGGGTGACAAGGGAGGAAGGGAATGAATCTGGAATTCAAAATTTTAAAATCCAATGTTTAAAATATATATATGCTATTATTAATACTATTTTACATGTAATTGGGAAATAAGATATACAGGCACTGGGGCATAGAGATCCACCATGCCCTACTGGAAAAGTAGAAGGGGGTATGGGAGAAGATGTGGGAGATAGCAGATTGGAGGAGGGGATATCCTGTGGGACCATTATTTTGGGGGGAGTGGGTAGGGGAAAAAAGGGGAGAAAATTTGTTACTCAAAATCTGGTGGAAATGAATGATGTAAATCAGAAGTTAATAAAGCATTTGAAAAATAAAAAAAAGAAGAATCTAAGCCTTTTGAGAAGACTCATCTGTCCTAATAAATGAAGTGATACTTTGAGTAACATATTCAAATATACAAGAAGGCCAGGAAATTAGCTTACTAGTGAGGAGAGATAATGAACTTGCTCCCAAGGTATAAATTCTCTCTCTTTCTCTCTCTCTCTCTCTCTCTCTCTCTCTCTCTCTCTCTCTCTCTCTCTCTCTCTCTCTCTCTCTCTCTCTCTCTCTCTTTCTGTTTTTCTCTTTCTCTCTCTCAAAAATCTAATTATTTGCATTTACCTCCAGAGATTCAGAATTTTAAAAATTAGAGAACCCTGAACCACAGATTTTTTTTTTTGGTAATTATTGGGAAAATGGCTACTGCTTGGTTATTCGGAAACTTGTAAACAGAGGTTTAAGAAATGTATTGAATAGTCATCATACCTTAGGATAAGACTTCTTACCAAGGGGACCCAGCCCTGAACCTAGAAGAGAGTTTTGATTTTTTGTGGTTGTTGTTGTTTGTATTTGGAGGGGGGAAGGCAGGGCAATTGGGATTAAGTGACTTGCTCAAGGTCACACAGATAGTAAAGTGTTAAGTTTCTGAGGTCAGATTTGAACTCAGGTCCTCCTCACTGCAGGGCCAGTGCTCTATTCACTGTGCCACCTAGCTTCCTGGTTGTTGTTGTTGTTGTTGCTGTCTTTTTTTTTTTTTTAATGAGATCCTAGTTCTAAAGCACATTGGCTTTCTGGGTCGACTCTGCTCTCCTGCCTCCTGTCTAGGGAGTAGCAGGCCTTAAAGCTGAGGACCCAAAAGAACAGAAATGAAGAAGCTTCTGTCAGTATTAATATAAGAGTTTCTGTTCTTTCTCTTTTAAAAAAATTTTATTTTATTTTTAATTTATGAAATTAAAGCTTTTCCATAACATAGTGATGAGGTACAGGCTCTGGGAACCCCCTTAAACTCTGATTGAATCTTCCCATTTGATGAGGCATTTGCCTGAGGCCATAAGCCTTTCATTGTGGCTCTGCCCAAACCTCAGTTACTAGCCTAGCCCTCCATTGTCTTATCTCCAGGTAGCCTCCAGCTACTTTCCATCCTTAATCTCTCCTCACTGGAGTCAGATCTCATTTGACTTCTCCTGAAGATCCTCCCCAAACTCCTCCTCTAGACCACCCCTAGATCCTCCCACAACCTTGCTGTATATAAGACCCCATCTTGCCTCCATGAGAGAGAGAACTCCAGTGAATTTTTCTAACTCTGCGCCAGATGATTCTGGCTCTCTTGTCCAGTACAAGTATCACAAATACTGAGGCTCCTTAGTGGGTATTTTATATAAAATAAACTTTTAATAAACTTTGCTTTTCTTTGGCTGAGAGAATACTTGAGTCAAATTCATTTGGCAGGACCTGGTGTGTTGGTATTTTGGGGTCTCAAGCACCCCTAACCCTATACCTCTACAGTTTATGTTTCCCTGACCTTCATCAATAGTACAAATAAAAAGGATAATTGTACATGAAACTGTAAATCTATGCACAGCTTGCTATTCCTTTCAAATATACAACAAAATTATGATGTAAATTTCTTTTTTTCCTTCCCTCCCCTCCCTGCCCTTGAGATGGCTACCATTAGGAACAAATAGGAGTGTGTGTGTGTGTGTGTGTGAGTGTAAAACTATTCTATACGTAGTTCTATTTATCAGTTCATTCTCTGTATTCTAATAGTATCTTTCTTCATATATTAAGGTTTTAAATTTTATTTACCTAATTGATAAAACTGGTTTGATTTCTTCATTGAAAAGTTGCCCATTCGGGGGCGGCTAAGTGGCACAGTGGATAGAGCACTGGCCTTGCAGTTAGGAGGACTTGAGTTCAAATACAGCCTGACACATTTAACACTTACTAGCTATGTGACCTTGGGCAAGTCATTTAACCCCAATTGCCCTGCATTACCCCTCCTAAAAGCAAAAAAAAAAAAAAAAAGAAGAAAAGTTGCTCATTCGTATCCTTTGTTTATCAATTAGGAAATAAGTTGTATTCTTAAAGATTTGACAAAGTTCTTCATATCTTTGAGACAAAGGACCTTTATCTGATAGACTGTCTATAAATATTTTCCCCAGTTTTCTGCTTTCCTTCTAATCTTTAATAAATTTACTTTATCTGTACAAAATCTTTTTAATTTAATGTAATCTAAACTATCATTTACACTCTTTCTTAAAGAGCACAGTAGTATTTCAGCTAAGGTTTGCAGCAGATTCTTAAGCTAGAGGTAATAGACTATAACTATCCATAGGAAGCTTAAAAAGAAAATGATGAAATTCAGGGGCACCTCAAAATGTTGGGGTGCAAGGTCATCCTGAAAGAATTTGCTCAGGCTGGTTCCAAATCAAGTAAAGGCATTCATTGTGGGTAACACACACAACAAGCAGGCTCCTTTGGCCCTGAAGGGAGATGCAGCTAAAGGGAGACCCCAGCTTAAGGGAGTGTTGTAGCAGCCACCAAAAAAGAGGGTTCCCCACAAGGGAGATGGGCACTTAAGGGGGATGCCTTCCACTACTCCAGGTTAATAAAGGAGATGAAATTTAAGCAGAATACCCTTCAATTTTTTTCACTATTATTTTCTTTTTTTTCTCCCTGCAAAAATTTTATTTTAGACATTTTATTTCTTCTGAATTTAGAAGACTTTTATACTCTCTTGTTCCCTCTTAAACACATTCCAAATGAAAGTAGGTTACCAGAACTAACAGCCCTCCTCCCCCATTTAATTCCCGTGTACCAATTCTTCTTCTTGTACCTCATTTGTATAAATAATTACTTTTTAAAGCTGTTCCTAAATGGTTTTACTTTTAAAATTCATATCATACTCAGGTTTATCCCAATCTTTTTTATAAACTACCCAATTATTGATAAGAATCTTCAATATACATTTTGCATATATAAAAAGTAAAGAGTCTGTCCTTATGGATCCCTTAAAATCAATCTTTGTTATGTACTTTATATTTCTATTGGTTCTTGTATGTCGAATCGTCTATTAAGTTCAGGATTTTTTTTAACTAAGTCCTGAAAATCTGACAGCTTATCAAATATTCATTTTTTTTGTTCAAAGTAATACCTAACTTTGCAGGGTATGATAATTTTTTGTCAGAAACTCAGTTCTTGTGCTCTTCCATATATTGTGTTCCAAGACCTGCAGTCCTTTACTGTCTTTGCTTCTAGGTCTTCTGTAATTCTAATTGTGGCACCCTCATATTTAAATTGTTTTAATCTTGAGGCTTTTAATATTTTTTCCTTGAACTGGGGGTTTCAGAATTTGGCCATGATATTCCTATGAGTTTTCCTAATAAGATCTCTTTTAAGTGGTAATAGATAATTTTTTTTAATTTCTACTGTCCCCCTTACTCTAGTACTTCAGGAAAATTTTCTTTAATTACTGCTTGTATTATTGTATCTTTTTTTATAAGATTCTTTTTTATATAACTTTCAGTTAGTCCAATTATTTTTATATTTTTCTCTTCTTGATCTATTCTCCAGATCTGTTGTTTTTCTTATAAGATGTTTCACTTTCTCTTCTATCTTTTCATTACTCAGATTTTGTTTAATCACTTTTTGATGACTTATAATTTCACTGGCTTTATTTTGCCCAATTCTATTTTTTTTGTCTTTTGGAGGGCATTTGGGGTTAAGTAACTTGCCCAAGGTTACACAGCTAGTTTTCTTGTGTGGGTGTTTAGTGTCTGGCCAGAACCGAGCTCGGGTCCTCCTGACTTGACTTAACCTCCAGTGCTTTACTCACTGCACCACCTAGCCACCTTCAATTCTAATTTTCAAGGTCTCATTTTCTTCCTTAAGATTCTGGATCTCCTTTTCTAACTGGTTGACTTTCCTTTCATACCCTTCTTATTTTTCTTGGATTATTCTTATTTTCTTTTTAAGTTTCCCCCCCCCCCATCTCTGTCATTTGATTTTTAAAGTCTTTTAAGATCTCTAAATTCTTTTTGGGCAGGTGACTATTTGACGTTACTCTTTGGAAGTTTCTTAACTTCAGTATCCTCCCTTGAAGATGAACCCAGATCATATTCCCATGATAAGCTTCTATGGTTGGATTCTTTCTCCTTTGCCTGTTCCTTTTTTGGTTTGTGTAGCTTAATTATTTGTAGTCACCTCTAGGCCGGAGGTATGAAAAATGATGCTTCTTGCCCCAGATCATCACTTCTTCCCTCTATCCTGAAACCAAAGCCAAACTTCTAACCTCCCGAAAGTGCCCAGTCAGGGGCTTTCTGCCCCACTGCTTCTGCACTCACTGGACCTTGTGCTCCTTCCTTCTCACCCCACAACTCTTCACAGCACAGCTGTGTGGGCGTTCCTGGTCAGCAAAGGTTCTCTCTATCTTCCTGAGCTCAAACGCCCAACTCCCCTCACTATCACGAGGGGTAAAAGCTCCAGTGACTGGGGTCAAGGCAGTCCCTCAAACCAACTTACTACAGGGCTTGCCACTTGCCATTTACAAGGCTTGCTGCTTGCTTTTAAAAGGGAACCTAGCCTAGACATGCTTACTCTTCCCAGGGACCAAGCCTCCTCCTGGAATTTTTCTTCTGATCTCCTCAAATTGTCCCAAGAGTTGTGCCCCTGTTATTATTCATCTCTATTCACACTTTGTTTGCCCTAAGGTGCTATTTTAAATATTTTGTGTGAAAAAATTTTGAGAGTTCGGAATTTTCTGACCTACTCCACCATCTTCCCAGAATCCTCTCCAGGGGAACACCCTCCAATTAAGGAAGATGCCCCCTAACCAGAAGAGACTAGGATAGGGGTGGATAACTTTGGGTCCTTGGCCATATGTGGACCTCTAGGTCCTCATGTTGGGCCCTTTGAATTAATCCAAACTTCACAGAACAAATCCCCTTAATAAAAGGATTTGTTCAGTAAGATTAGATTGTCAAAAGGCTGTACCTAAGGACCTAGAAGGCAACTTGTGACCTAGAGGTCACAGTTCCACTCCTGGGCTAGGGATTCTTCTAGAGGAAAACTTGCTGTGGGTCTGGGTATGAGGAAACAGGGACAGAAATTCAGAGTTTAGGTTATTATATGTAATAATAATAATTGTTATTATTATTCCATTGTTAAGCCTAGTGCAGAGGGTCTGGGGAGGCCCCATTAAATTTGTTGTTTGTTTGTTTTTTTTTGGACCAGCCAACTCCTACACCAAATATTCCAAGAAAAATATTATCTGTTTACAGGCCTCAGAGGAGCTTAAAAAGGATTTTTCAAACCAAATAAGAGAAGTCAAGGAAAAATTGGGAAGAGAAATGAGAATGATGCAAGAAAATTATGAAATGAGAGTCAACAAGCTGACTGAAGAAAATAACACCTTAAAAATAGGCTAAATCAAATGGCAAAAGAGGGTCAAAAAAGCAATGAGGAGAAGAATGCCTTAAAAAGCCGAATTTGCCAGATGGAAAAAGAATCTCAAAAGCTCAATGAGGAGAATCATTCCTTCAGAATTAGACTGGAGCAAATGGAAGTTAATGACTTTATGAGAAATCAAGATGCTGTTAAACAGATCCAAACAAATGAAAGAATAGAAGGCAATGTGAAATATCTCATAGGAAAAACCACTGACCTGGAAAATAGATCCAGGAGAGATAATTTAAAAATTATTGGACTACCTGAAAGCCATGATAAAAAAAAGAACCTAGAAAACATCCTTCAAGAAATTCTCAAGGAAAACTGCCCTGATGTTTTAGAACCAGAGGGCAAAATAGAGGTTGAAAGAATCCATCGCCTAATCACTTCCTGAAAAAGATCCCCAAAAGAAAATTCTTAGGAATATTATAGTCAGGTTCTGGAATTCACAGATCAAGGAGAAAATATTACAAGCATCCAGGAAGAAACAATTTAAATATTGTGGAAAAACAATCAGAATAACACAGGATCTGGCAGCTTCTACACTGAGGGATCAAAGGGCTTAGAATATGATATTCCAGAGGTCAAAGGCACTGGGATTACAATCAAGAATCACATTTCCAGAAAAAACTGAGTATCATGTTTCAGGGGAAAATATGGTCATTCAGTGGAATAGAGGACTTTCAAGCATTCTTGATGAAAAAAACAGAGTTGAACAGAAAATTTGATATTTAGATACAAGAAGCAAGAGAAACATGAGAAGGTAAATGGAAAAGAAATCATAAGGAACTCATCAAAGTTGAACTATCTACATGGAAAAATGATAATTATAACTTATGAAAGTTTTCTCAGTATGAAAATAATTGAAGGGAATAGAAATGGGTATACACACACATACATATATATGTCTATATGGAAGAGTATTTGGGCGTATGAACACATATGTCAAGGTGTGTATATATGTGTACAGGTATGCAGAGATAGAGTTATGGGGTTTAAAGATCTCCCATGTCCCATGGACGTGCTGACATAGCAGAGCAAGAGCCTGTTCTGTTTTAAAGGCTTGAAAATGTGGGTGCTTTCTACTTTATCTACCTGTGCCAATGTCATAACTACTCTGATGGCTTTCACTTTCTGGTTTTGGGATTCAGTCTTTTGGTATCTTAATAAATTTTCTAGTTTATTTCCCCAAATGGCAAACCTGATGTATTTTGTGATGGATAATTATATCAGCATATTTGTAATCTCTATAGGCATTGTGAATATGGCATTGCAGGGCCAGTTTAATGGGATAATACTTAAAAGGTGAATTTAAGAGATGAAAGAGGAATAAAATGAGAGGAAATGGGGAGAGACAGATTGGGGTAAGCTATCTTATATAGTAGAGGTAAGGGAAAATGGTTACAATGGAGGGGAAGAATAGGAAGGCAAAAGGGAATGGGTCAACCTTATTCTCATTGAATTTGGCTTAGGGAGGGAATGACATTCGTACTAAATAGGGTGTCTCACCCTACAGGAGAGCAGGGGGAAGGGGATGAGAGAGGGGATGATGGAAGGGAGGGCAGGCTGGGGACAGGGAAGTTGGAAGCACCCACTTTTGAAAAGGGACAGGATCAAAGTAGAGAATAGAAGAAGTGGGAGGTGGGATAGGAAGGAGGGAAATATAGTCAGTCTTTTACAGTATAAACCTGAACCCTGCCTCTTTTCTCATTGCTAGCATAGGATCAAGTTCAGGGTCTTAACATTACTGCCTGGACATAATTGATCTCCAAGCCAAGCTATGGAAAGATCTCCAAGAATCCCCTGTGCCAGAAGAGATAAATCTGTTCATAGATGATTCCTCTAGAGTGCTTAAAGGGAAATGGAAATATGGGTATGCTGTAATAGATGGAGATAGAAGATCTCTGATTGAAGCAGGGGGACTACTCAAACCTTGGTCCGAACAGAAGCGTGAACTTCATTTACTAAATCATGCCCTAAAGTTACTGGAAAGAAAGGAAGGGAACATTTATACAGATTCAAAATATGCTTGGGGAGAGACACACATATTTGTGAAGATATGGGAAGAATGGGGTATGATCAATACCAGAGGAAAGGAACTGGCCCATACTACTTTAATAAGCAAAGTTTTGGAAAATGTGTAAAAAAAACCCTGAAGCCATTGCTATTATACATGTTAATGGCCATCAGTAGGGACAATTATTTGAGGCCAGAGGGAACCACCTTGCAGATGAGGAAGCTAAGAGGGCCAGAGAGGGAGGATCAGGGCAGCAGGATCATATGCTGTTCCTCATCCCTTCATTTCCTCCCAGTTTCCCCTCCCCCTCCATTTCTCAGGAAGAGAAACAGAAGGCCCTAATTCTTGGGGCACAAGAGGATAAACATGGACACTGGTTCCTCCCTGATGATTGCGAAGTCTTAACCAAAGCAAGTATGAGGCAGATAGTGGAATACTTACACCAGGTTAGTCACTGGTATATCCAGAACATGTGTGACATATTTTTCACCTGGTTTGTGTCCCCAGGCCTATGTACCTTAGTACGACAATTGGTAGATGACTGCCTTATTTGTCCAAGGACAAAAATCTTTGCCCAGGGCCAGTCTCTGGCTGGAGGAAGGCCCCCAGGAATTAGGCCATTCCAGAGTATACAGGCAGATTTTACAGAATTGCCTCCAGCAGACTGCCTAAAATACTTGCTGGTCATAGTAGTGTAATGGACACTGAGATATAACAGGACAGCTAGGCCAATTATGATTTGATAGGAGTGTTTATTAACTGGCTGGGACTGCCTCTCAGACCAAAAGATAGCATCGAGCTTTCTGTTAGACATAATTTTATAGACAATGTGATTGCTGGCAAAAGAATATGTTTCTAAGGGTTTTTTTTAATTTAATTTAATTTATTTTAATTTATTCAATTGTTTCCATTGAGGCGAAACATTCTCAGTATTTTCTTATTGAGGCAAAGCATTAGTATTATTTCTACTGAAGCAAAGCAAAGCCATGGTCCCTTAACAAAGCCTTGAATACAAACATAAACAGACCTGAATCCGTGGGAATCTGTGACATGTTTTTGCAACACAGGTGAAACTTTTTTTTACTATTGGAGATTATTAGGTGGTTTCCAAGGAACCCAATAGGGGTCCCCTCTAGCAGGTTTAAGGAGGCTCTAATGTATAATTTCTGGTGGGCACTTCACTCCCCCCTTTTACTGGTTCATAGTTTTATGTCTGACTCATCTGAGTCCAGGGGAACATAGGGCAAACAGCTTAACAGCTTGAATCCTTTGTCTAACATAGGTAGTTAGTCAGTTAATAAGGCAGGGGGTCAATAGCAACCCTAACGACAACAAAGCAAATAGTCCTATAAGGGAATTTACAAGTGATGTGAGCCAGGGGGACCAGTTCAAAAAAAGATTGGTACCAAGACATAGATTGTTGTTGATGAGCCTGTCAGCCAAATGTTGACATACAGTAGCCAGAGATTCCAGAACCACCCCAGAGTGGTTGACATAAAAACAGCAGGTTTCTCCAAGGGCCATACAAAGGCCACCTTGTTTGAGAAACAGGAGGTCTAAACCTCGGCGGTTTTGGGGAACCACTTCAGCCAGGGAATCTAGGGTGGTTTCCAAGTAGGAGATTTGGCTCTCCAAGTCTCAGATATCTGTGTAGACTTGGGAGGTGAGGGCTTCAAAATGACTATTTTCTTGTTCTAGGGCCATGGTTCCTACTGCTGCTGAACCTGCTATGCCTAGACCAACTAAGATAGGGACTGAAATGGGGACTGTTCTTCTATAGCAGGCTTGTAGCTCAAAATGTTCACGAGCCTCTTCTGAATAAATGTATATCTGTGGAAGGACATGAACTAAAATGCAGAATTTGGGGGAGTTACTAGCAAGGAAGCATTCCTGTACATAGGCAGTTAAGCCTAAGGTACAGGCAAACCAAGCATTTTTAGGAGCCAAGAAAACATTTGGTGAAAATTCCTGTTTGGGAAAAACCTCTACCACCAAAGCACAAAGGTTTTTTATAAGATGACTGCTGGAGGGTGTAGCCCCTAGATTTAATACACCAGGCTTGTCCCTGCACATCTCCTAACATAAGCTTGGGGGAGCCAATGTTACAGAGGGCAGGGAGATCGGTGCCGGTGGGTGTGGGCTTCCAATACTGAATTTTATTTAGATACAGTCAAACCATCTGACAAATTTAAACTTAGCCCAACAAAATAAAGAGGGGCAGGGCTCAAGCAAAACCAGCAATCAGAAGTTAGGCTGGGATCCAAGGAAATTAGGAAAGAGAAAACAGTACCAAGAACGTGAAAAGCATAAGAGTGGGCATGTAGCCTGGGTTTTGCCAAAGTAATCCCTGAACCTGCAGGGGTTATGGTAGAGTGTGGGTTAAGAACCAGGTTAGAACCAATGGGAATGAGAACCCCTGGTAATGGAGTGCGTTGAATAGTAAACAAGGCTCCGGGGTCCCTTCCTGTAACATAAAATCTAATTCCCCAGGTCCTCCCTGTTTTCCAAATTTGTTTATTTAATTTAAAATCCTGATGACAATTGGGTTACATGATTTAGGGGTTACTACAATGAAATGAAATGTGTTGGTCATGGTTGCCACCGGAGACCCAGTCAGCAAACCCAATCCCCATTGACAGAGTGATATTTCCTGGTCCCCTCACAATCAGGAGACCCATCCTCAGGGCAGACATATGACTGGGTTGACCAAAGCCTGCTTTTCTGCTCCACAAGCAGCACCATTGGTCCCCGCAAAATACATGCCTGTGTAGGGAAACAACATAAATCTGGGGCTAAGCAGGGTACAGAGATCAAAGGAAAGGGTAGGCTGGCCATGAGTCACATTTTTGAAATTAGAGTCCTGTCAATTGTCCTAGTAAGAGTCCAAGAATATAAAGTGGGAGTATAGGGGTTGGAACCAACTAAAGGCAAGAGCGTTAGAAGCAGAAACATCACAACAGTCTCTTGATTTCCAGTTGTAAGTCACCGGTGGGTTCTGCCACTCACAGGTCTGGAGAGCTGGGAGGAGTCATCACTTTGACATGGGAGCAGTGAATCCAGGCTTTCCTTCTGGTCACTTTAACAGCAGATGGGGTAGTCAGTAAAACCTGGTATGGGCCAGTCCAAAGGGGCTCAAGTGAGGAGTCTCAGGGTAGTTTGCGGGTGGGCACTCAATCTCTGATATTCACTGAGTGTGCAGGATCTTGGGGTGGAGAATGAGGAGTGGCCTGGTACACTGCCCGAACCTCATTTTGGATGTCTCAAGGAGCCTGGAGGGACTTGAGAAGTAAATCATTAACAGTCATACATAACAGCATTCAACACCTGAAATACAATAGGAGGTGGGGTGCTGAACAGAATTTCAAAAAGAGAAGTGAATTTTACACATATGTATTCAGTTACAAATATTAACACTTGCTTAGATGATAGAATAACTACAAATTCAGATTAAAACAGCATGTTCTTTTCTGCTTTACAATTTGTTACATCAATTTAGCAAGAAACATGTCTTGCAAATGGAGGTTTTAGTGGGTCTCTTAGAATCACACTAGAGATTTTAAAAATTCCTTCTAAAGGTATTTTCCTTCTTCAAAACAGTTTCAATGATCACTAAACCTTTGTGAAGGAAGTTAATTGAAAACTTTAAAATGATCTTAAGCAGTTTGCATAAACTTTCTATACATATTCTACTTCTAGATGAAAAATAATATTAGATTTTCCAATAAGCTAACATAAAAAATCTCACATCTTTTACTGATTACTTGCTCTGAGCATAGAAACCTGTTACAGAAGGAAAAAAGCAGGGATATGTGACATTCCAAATATGCCAGGAGAAAACGTCTTTGGCTCTGTGTAAATTCAGGTACAGTTACAGATATTCCATCTCATGCAGTATCTGTTCCACCTCATAGCTAGACTTAGGAATAGGTGGGAAACATTCCTTTTCAAAGGAACCTCATGGGTAAACTGAGCCAGGAGGGATCCCATCCCAGACAGAGGCTAAGATTGTCCCTTCGGCCGTTACCAAATATAGACTTCCACCTGTTAACAGCACAGGATCACATTCCTCTGAGTAGCTAGTGGCATTTCCTCTCAGACGCTGATTTAATGCAGACAAATATACCCAAATTCAGACTCAAAATAAGATTTAGTTATGGTCCCAAGTGCTTTTTACCTTAAACAACAAGCCTCACCAATCACAGCTTAGAGCCAGTTATAATTACTTCTATACTCATGGGGCTGCAATAAACAATAAAAATGTTATCAGATCTTATAATGTAAGGAATTCCTTTTCCTTCTAAAATATAAAAGCCAATTTATAAAGATCTTTTTTGATCTTTGCAACTTCTTAGCAAGTTAGGTTCATCTCAGGCTGAATGACCTTGCCTGGAAATAATTTCTAGAGAATTTAACAGTTTTACAACATAAGGAAAATTTATATGAATTGTAAGCAGGAGAGACTGCTCTGAATGGGCAGAAGTAGTCAAACAAATTTTCATACAATAATCAATAAACAATTTTAGGTTTTAACATTAAAACATTAGCCCAAAATAGCTTAGTTAACAGTTTTACAAGTTTTTTTGAATAGTAGATATACATATTTAAAATAACACTACTGGTCTTACACAATTTTCTCCTCACTCAGGTTTTACAATATACAGTGTAGAAATACAACAATAATATAAACTACAAGATGACATTACATTAATTGCCTTTTCAAATTACATATAAGAATGATTGATCTTACCAAGTGAAGAGGCTAGTTGACTTCTGACCTCATTTTCTCCTTTCTTTTTCTCATCTCCCCACTTTATAGATGAATTAAGACTCAGGGTTAAATGATTTATTCTAGGTCACACAACCAGTCAGTGCAGGGTTCAGAACACACTGTTGCTCACTGACAAGTTTTTTTTTTAAGCTTCCAAGCATATCGCTTTATTAAGCAGTGCACAACAATTACATAACAAATCTTTTCCAGGCTTTCCTCAATTTTGCTCCCCAGATACAGGGGGAGACACACTTTGATGCATTAAAAACCATCAAATAAGACCTATTAGTTAAAAGTAAAAATTAACCAAGCTGGGGTGGCTAGGTGGCACAGTGAATAGAGCACCAGCCCTGGAGTCAGGATGAGGTGAATTCAAATCCGGCCTCAGATGCTTAACACAAAAACTGGACATGTGACTTTGGGCAAGTCACTTAACCCCTATTGCCCCTCCAAACAACAACAACAACAACAATTTAACCAGGCTACAAAATTAGGCAATCTGATTTCTATTTGGAGGAAAGATTTGGAGCTTTCCAAGTTGGGAAAAGGAAAGTAAACAAATGCAATAGCCTAAAATCAGAAAATTTGGTGTTCTATTTCTTTCAAGTGTATGTATTCAATCAAAGGAACATGGGAACAATAACTGATTAATCACTAAAGGGCCAGTTAAGAACAGACTAATCTAATCCTCTCAATTCCCTCAGTTGCTTGAGATGTATAATTGTCAGTAAAGTCCTTGGATCTTTGGATCCAACAGGGTTTCTGCTCAGTATAATCTAGGTCCTTAGCAACCTTCTTTAATTCCTTGGCACTGGAACAAGCAAAGTAATTATTTGCAGCAAGGGAGAAATCTCTTAGATGGTACTGAAGTTGGGGCTTCATGGTACAGAGTGAACTCTATATTTCAGGGGGAAACCCTGCATTTTCCAAATTCATCACACTCAAAGCACATTATCAGCTTATACTCTATCAAATAAACCTCTATGAATGCTTAGCTGTAGCAGACCTTGGTTATGGGGTGGTCGATTTGCCTGGAGCATTGAGGAGAGTTTTTGGGGAACTTGAAGTAGAAACTTCAGGCTCTGCTTACTTAGAGAGGTGGACTTCAGGGTACCTGGGGATCTAAAACTTGCTTATGGGAGTTAGATCAAGTACCCTTTTACTCAAATATTCAGGATATGGAAAGAATATAATTTTAGGCTGAATAGCTCAGATGTAACACACACTTTAGTAGCTCAGATGTATCCCAGGCTTAGTATATGGGATAATGATTAACTTGTATTTGTACCTTTGTTTCACAAGCTTCTTTTCCCTTGTCTAACTGTTCCCATGTCATTCAGAAAAAAATTCTATTCCAGGGATTTAACTTTTCAGGTAGGCAGATGACAAGCCTGTGTAGCTCTGATGTAGCTACTGTACCTTCCCCCCTTTTTCTTTTTGGAGGAAGTTAACTCAAATTAACTTCACTGCAGCCCTAGCTCAGTTATAGCCAGGACAACAGGGAGAAGAAAAAAAATCTGAATGGTTCAAACCTCTTACTGTGTCCTCAGCTCCGTCAGAGCTGGGTCATAGGGGAGGGCTCCGGAGCCCTAGCTAAGAAGAACTGGGACCACAGGGCAGAGAATCTTAGCGGATTTCTCTTTTTGATCTTTTGCTCAAATAAACTTTTCTTAGGTGTTCATTCCTTTAACATTTCAGATCTACTCCAAGACTTTAAAAGAAACTGTTTCTCATACAACATATATAGTACAACTGTTTACCAGTAACAATCATGGTCTTAATTTTGAACTTTGAAATAAAAAACAATTGAATAACCAAGCTGGAGACCTTAAACTTCAGTTTTTGTAGTGCCAAATAGTAACCAGAATGAATTCAATTACCTGGATCTCTATTCCCAATGATGTTGCACAGTTCTCTTTCTGTGACCCAGGAAAGGGTTAAGTGTTAGTCCTGTTTCAAAGTGCAGCTTGAAAACCTGCCTCTCTTTGATCATTGAAGTGACCCCTTTTCCCTTAGACAGATTTTTGGGGAGAAATTTTCCATTCTCTTTCTGTCCATTTGTCTTTCTACTTTGAGAACTGTGGCTGCAGTTCAAGGAGTAGAAGGAGAAGTGGTTTTCTGCCAGCAGCCTTTCTTTAAGAGATTATCAATCTTTCTAGCTCAGGTACAGCATTCTTTTGGCTGCTTGGGTGCATTTGGCTTACAGGGTGGCAGATTTAAAAATTTCTTTACACAGACAGACAGAATATACAGAAAAAACCACAACAGAGCAAAAAGAAAAAAAGTTTCCTCTTTTCTACCTGCCAGTATCTCAGAGACAGGATATACACAAAACAACACAACATACAGATAGTGACATCTAGCAACAATCCACAAACAAATAGACAGGTTAAGATACAGCAACACTTTAGCAGAAAACACAAAATTCAGAAGAGAGGGAAAAGAGAAAAAAAAATAAAACAGAAATCAGGCACTCCATCAGCGTCCTGACCTTAGAGGCCTGTAGGGGGCATAGCGCCACGTCCAGCTAGCCTCCTACCTTTACCTGGGGCTGAGGGACAGATTTCTTGGTGATCACCCCCTAGGCACTTTCACAGACCCTGAGTACTCACCAAACAGAACACTCTTGGATTGAATTGAAAGAATTTGGATAGGACTCAGGTTCCGGTCCACTCAGGGAAGCAACGTGAGCCCCAGGGCCGAGGAATTTCACTCGGTGGCCTCCCCTAGTTCAGACTGCTGTCCTGTCCCTCCAGGGATCCTGGTCCAGCTGTGAAAACAGAGCCAAAGTCTTTTTCGTTGGAATCTCCAATCTGTAATGGACACCAAGATATAACAGGACAGCTAGGCCAATTATGATTTGATAGGAGTGTTTATTAACCAGCTGGGACTGCCTCTCAGACCAAAAGACAGTATCAAGCTTTCTGTTAGACATAATTTTATAGACAATGTGATTGCTACCAACAGAGTATGTTTCTAAGGGGTTGGCATTGTTTCCATTGAGGCAAAGCATTCTCAGTATTATTCTTATTGAGGCAAAGCATTAGTACTGTTTCTACAGAAGTGAAGCAAAGCCATAGTCCCTTAACAAAGCCTTGAATACAAACATAAACAGACCTGAATCCGTGGGAATCTGTGGCATGTTTTAGCAACACAGGTGAAACATTTCTTTACTATTGGAGCCTATTAGGTGGTTTCCAAGGAACCCAGTAGGGGTCCCCTCTAGCAGGTTTAAGGGAGCTCTAGTGTATAATTTCTAGTGGGCACTTCAGTAGATCACCTAACCTCTTGGGTGAAGGCATTTCCCATTCTGTGGGCATCTGAGCAGGCAGTTAGCTGAATACTGCCTGAGCAAATCATTCCTATATATGGGATGGTGGAGAGGATCATCTTGGACCAGGGAACACATTTCACTCCCAGGGTCCTTAAATCTCTGGCCCAGACCTTAGAAATTACCTGGGAGCTCCACATTCCTTGGTACCCTTCCTATTCTGGCAAGGTGAAAAGTATTAATCAGGAAATAAAGAGACAGCTCACTAAAATGACAGTTGAAACCCAACTACCATGGACTAAGTGCCTCCCACTAGCCCTTAGAACTAAGCCTAGGAGAGACCTTAGACTATCTCCTTATACACTTCTTTATGGACATCCATATCCTGAGGGAAATAGAAAAACACTGGGATCCAATATTGGAATGCAAAGATAAATTTCTTAGAAATTATGTACATGCTTTGGTAAAACATCTCCAAAGGCTTGATTGCTCAAATTTTGCCACTGGGGTTCCTGGTGCATCAATACCAGCCTGGAGATTGGGTATTGACCTGGGTATGTAAAGAGGAAAAGCTTACCTCACCTTGGGAAGGACCTTTCCATTTCCTGTTGACATCAGATAAGGCAGTCTGGATGAAAGAACATGGGTGGACACACTATACTCAGGTAAAGAGACCTGTGAATCCTCCTGCTGAATGGACTATTGATCCAGAAGATTCAGGGGAACTGAAATTGTGTCTTTGGTGAAGGCCACTGCCTACAGGCTGAGCCCATGAGCCCTGAACCCTTACCTATAGTAACTCCTTTTCTGCTTATAACTATACTAGTGGTTGGAATCCTTATTTGTGTCTCTACCCCTTTTGCATAATTCTTTTATTTATAACAAGAGTGTAATACCATGGGATTTACCTTAACTCTGCTCCTGGTCAGTATACCCATTGTGCAGCTAGCCCCCATTCCCTCGGTACTCAAAGAGAATACCAAAAACAGTTTTGAACAGCTAGTAGGTGCAGTGGCCCAGATCTTTAATGTGACGAATTGCTGGATTTGTGGGGGACCACAGCTTGAGCAATGGCCCTGAGGCCTGGTAACTTTGAGACCTGAGTGGTTTTTAAGTAACCTCTCTCTAATCCTTAATGGGACTGGTTTCTGGAGATTAGCAAAGAAGCATCAGAGGAAATTAGTGAGTGAGGAAAAAGGGAAATATTTCTTGAAGCAGCAGAGAATGGGGAGCCCGGTTGGAATTAGTCAATGTAAGTGGAAAGATGGGACTGAAAGACTGAACAAACCTGTAAATTTTACCATGTGGTTGAGAATGCAGTTTATAAGCCTGAGAAGGGAGGGTGACAAAAGAGTATGGCAACAGTGTAATTCCTTCCGCAACGAGAGGTCTGGGAGCCCCAATATCACAAGGCTTTGGCTTGTGTGGTACTGGTCAAATGGAACATGCCAGGTAAAAGGGTTTGACCAGCTCTGGAGTACTAGCAATCTCACTGACCCTAGAAGGATACCTAAATGTGAATGGACCTCAGGGTCTGGGTTATGGAAGTGTGCCTGGTTTAAAGGTAGATGTGTTAGTTATTTATCTGGACCTTTAGGAAATGAAGAACCACCCATCTATTTCCCTTTTAGGGGAAATGGCCCAATCATATATTCAGGAGAACAGCCTGCTTTAAGGGGTCATTACTCAGTTTGTGGGCTAACTGCTTCCACCAACCTACTTGTCAACTTGGCTAGCATTTGCTATATAAGATTGGTCAGGCCACAGTTTTTCTTCTACCAGACCAGAATGGAGGTCAACTGGATATAAGGCTGTATGAGGATTTGAGGAAGACAAAGAGAGGTGCAAGTCTTGATACTACCCTGACTGACATGGGTGATGCCAATGGCTGGGGTGGCACTTGGCTCCCTGAAAGAATAATTCAGACATATGGACCATCCACTTGGGCACAAGATGGGATCTAGGGGTACAGGACACCTATCTATGTACTTAACAGATTAATTAGGTTACAGGCAGTAGTGGAAATCATTGCCAATCAGACAGCATGGGCTATAGACCTCCTGGCTGATCAGACCGCCCAAACTTGAGAAATGGTCCTCCAACATAGGTTAGTTCTAGATTATCTGTTAGTGGCAGAAGGGGTAGTATGTGAAAGCTAAATCTCTCTTACTGCTGTATGAAGATAGATGATAATGGGCAGTTGGTAAAAGGTATTACCCAAAATATTCAAAAATTGACTCATGTGCCCGTTCAGACCTGGAAATCACCCTTTAACATCTTGTGGTGGTCTTGGTTTGGGGGAAGCTGGTTGAAACAGGCCCTTTGGTTTTTACTGATAGCCATAATTAGTGTCATCCTTCTTCCAATACGCATCCCCCACATGACACAACTGATTACTGGAATAGTCAGGAGCATTTTGTCCAAAATGATAAGGCTAGAAGGGACAGCTGAGGGGACTGTGCTATTGATGTTGCTAAAAAGCACAAGGGTGGACCCCAATTGACTAGGAGGACAGGCCTAGCCCTGAGGGTCTAGAAACTGAGGAAAATGATATTGTAGAAGGGGCTTATCAGCAATGGTGTGAGAAGTTTTCAGGGAGTTAAAATAAGAGGAGGGATTGAATGAGAGAGGTGAAAACTTCTCAGACTATACTCTAAAATCTAGTAAGGCTTTTCATGGGAAACAAGCCCGAGTTTCCCTTCACCAGAAATCACACGATTTACAAAGACTCAGAACTCAGAGCAGTAGAGTCACCCCTCTCTTCAATGACACCTCAGCATAAGATATGCCAAATAAGGACAGAAGTGCTTTCTCAAATGTACATTGGGTGATCTACTGTTTCCTTGTTCCAGTACTTGAGGTAGATTGCCAGCTTAGATTGTGCACCTGACTTCCTGCCAATGGAAGAAAAGTGTCAGAAGGAAGGTGGGGGAGAATTCTGCATTAGAGCTTTATAACTTTGCCATTTCCTTTTGTAAATTGCTTCTCCTCCCTGACTATTTGTCAGAGGGAGGGTTGCCCTTTCTCAAGATTGTAATAAAGGATTCTTTTCTGCTTTCTACCTTAAGAAGCCTCTGAGTATTTTTTGGGTAAGGATCTCTGTTGCACACAGTTCTGGGGTGCACATAGTTGTTAAAGAGTTGTCTAAAAGCTGCTAACTATTTTTACTAAATGTATTTTAGAGTGGTACACATTTTTCCAATGTCTTCTTGAAACAACCAAGGAAATATAAATCTAAACTCCCCTCCCTTCAAGGGAATATCCAACAATTGAAATTAGAAAAAGAGTGGGGAAGGAGGTGAAGCTGTGAATAAGGTATTGTCTAACACTGTGGGGTATAATTCTTAAATCCTCACCCTTCTTTTCATATATTAGAACAAAAACCTAAAGAGGCCCACAAATACTTATTTGTTCCTTTTGAGAATGTCATTGTAAATTTACTACTCTTAGAACCTATATGAATGTTTTGCTGCTATTCATTGTAACATAGATGGCACAAGAGGCTTTTAAAAAAATTAAGTTTATATTATAGTAGCAGTGTTGCCAAATCAATCTATCTTAATCAAATATTATCAGGGGAAAAATAAAATGCAAAAAAAACCTGTCCCAGAGCTTACACATTTTTATTCTTTCACAGACACTGTGACCATTTACAATAGAATATTTATTCCTTCCCCCCATCTTTCCTATATAATTTACCTTCTGTTATGCCTAGAGAGTAAGGCATCTGTGTTCTGGCTGTGCCTGGCAATCTCAGGTTGTAGGGGCCTTGCATTTGACCTGGAGCAGACGGCTCAGAGTTCCAAGGTTCCTGTAACATGAATTTGAGAATGACAGCATGGCTTTGGGACAGTGGAGTGTCATCTTGCCAGGCTGTGTGGAGAAGCAGCATCCGTGAATAAGTAAAGAAGTCATGCAGAATTGTAAGAAAGTCAGACTGGATCACTGGCACACGGTATAGAAAAATAACCAGCAGCAAGGGACTAAAGAGGCATTGACATTATGAGGTCTGAACCAGTCTGTGCCTACACTATTGACCAAGCAAGCCAGAAACAGAAGAGATGGTAACCCTCTCCCTTCCAGGGGAAACCCAGGTCTCCCTGTTTGCTAATCCCTTCACTTCTTTTTTCTCCCATTGTCCTTTCAAAGCTATATCAGTCAGCACAATTCTGAAACCCCATTTAATTTTAGAATCATGTTATTTAAGCAGTTATTTATCTTTTCAAGATAATAAAACAAGCCAAAAAAGCTATTTTTAAACCAAGATACCAAGCTGTGGTTTTTGAATTATGTTGAATTATGAATACAAGACAGAGATAAGGAAAAGACATCAATAAAATCCTTAAGTGGTATGAAAAAATTATTTTTTAATAATCATTATCTTGGAGACTCAGGGCTTTATTCAGCACCTTTTCCCAAAGTTCAGCTTCTTCTTCAGAAGGACATTACTGATAATGAGATTGAATTTAGTGTTCTTTTCCTGATAAACACTGCCCTACCCCCACCCCGAATCTCAGAAATAGCTTAATCTAAAGTAGGGAGACCTATTATGTTTTCCTCAGGCTCATATTTTTCAATTTTTCTCCTTCCTTATCCAGAAACCAACCAATTTTTTCTAAAGACTTACCTAGGCCAAGCTATAATCAAGTAGTAAAAAAAAGTCTTAAGTTTGGTCTAATAGGTGTATTCATGCTCATTGTGTTTGCTCAGACAGGTCTGGGAAAATGTTGTTTCTCTCTGTGGTCAAGACAAGTGACACAGAAATTGATGTCTCTTTGACGAAGATTTAGGTCACCTAAGTCACATACCCTAAGACCTTCATTTTAATATAGCCCACCTCCCATTGTGTTAGCCAATCAGAGGTGACTGGCACCCATTCAGAATAGCTACTCTTCAAAGAACATATTGAAGTGCCGACCAGAAATTATACACCAAAGCCCCCTCCCAGTTGCAGCCTGCTAGAAGGGGACCCCTACCAGGGTCTCTGGAAACCACCTAAAAGGCCATAGTAGTGAGGGAACATTTCACCTGTGTTGCTAGAAACATGCCCCAGACTCAGATCTGTTTATGTTTGTATCCAGGGTTTTGCTAGGTAATCAAAGCAGCATTAACGGTATTACACCCCTCTTGGAACCATATTTTGTTGATTAGCAATACCTAACTCTCTATAAGTGTATCTTACAGAAGACTCAGTGCTGTCTTCCCTCCTAGGGAGGCAGTCACTGCAGTTAATAAACACTCCTATCAAATTATAATTAGTTTCGCTTTCTTGCTTTCTCGGTTGTCCATTACAATATAAACTGTGTACCCCTTACCACAAAGGGAGCTCAGTTCCAACACTACAGCTCCATATATACACAGACCATTCATTTTAAGAGACATAAAACGTGGACTCAAACAATCTAACTCTGGTTTGTCTTTCTTAGACCAAACTCTCAGAGGATGATAATGGGCAGGAGACTATTTTCCCCTTTCTACAAGCTAGAGAATAGTGATAAGCCCAGAGAGGAAAACCACCACAAAAAAATTAATCTGACATTTTTACTCCCTGCAAACTCAATGATTCTCCAACTGAAGCATAAACATCATTTTGTTAAAAAAAAAAAAACCTTCAAGAAGAGATAAGAGATGACCCATTTATTTAATATATAACTGTAGACAATCTAAAATACCTGGGACTATACCTGCCAAAACAAACCCAGGAACTACATAAACAAAATTGTAAGAAAAAATTTAATTATACAACTAAAATCAGATTTAAATAGAGAAATATCAATTGTACAGGTGTAGGCAGGGCCAATATAACAAAACTACAATTTTACTAAACTAATTTATATATTCAATCCCATCAAATTTATTTCACTGAATTAGAAAAAAAATGACATCATTTGGAAGGACAAAAAGTCAAGAATATCAAAGGAGAAAATTTAAAAAAATATAAAAGAAGGAGGTTTGGCAGCACAAGATCTTAAACTATATAATAAGGCAATGTTTATCAAAACTTTCTGGTACTAAGAAATAGAAAGATCAGTGGATCAGAGAAGACATACAATTTACACACAAATAAATATAGTAACTTTGTATTTTAAAAGTGTAAAGACTTCAGTTTTAGGGATAAGAATTTATTGTTAAAAATTTGGGGGAAAATGGATAGGAATCTGGATGAAATTTGGCATAGACTAATATCTTATAGCATTTATCATGAAAATATCAAAATGGATAGAGAGAGAGATGTTACAAGAAAATTTGAAGAACATGAGACATATTACCTATCAGACTTAGGGATAGCTGAATCATATATGAATAAACAAGAGAGAGAGCAATGTGAGGTGCAAAATTATATAGTTTCAGTTTCATTATATCAAAAAGGTTTTGTACAAATAAAACAAAAGTAGCCAACATCAGAAGGAAAGCAGAAATTGGGGGAGGGGGATTTATAGACAGTTTATGAGATAAAGTCTCCTATATCAAACATATAAGGAATTTTGTCAACTTTATAAGAATGCAAGTCATTCCCCAATTGAAATGTAGTCAAAGGATATGAACAGTTTTCTAATGAATAAATCAAAATAATTTGTATTTATATAAAAAATGCTATAAATCATCATTGAATAGAGAAATGGAAGTTAGAAAAAAACTTGTGATATCATTTTACATTTATCAGATTGGCTAAAATGATTGAAGGGGAAAGCAACAAATTTTTGAGGGGATGTAGGGAAATTGGGAACTTAATTCATTGTTGTGGCTTTGTGAATTGATGTAACCATTTTGGATAACACCTGACAATCATGTCCAAAGAGGTATTAAACTGCTTATACCTTTTGACCTAGAGTGCCACTACTAGGTTGTAATGGTAAGCAAGGTGGGATTTTTTTCCACACTGTTTTTCTGTGTGTGTTATTCAATTTGTCAGCCTCAGTATTACATGCCTCTGCACTGAGCCAATCATACATGTGCAATCATACAAGGAGGATCTAACCAATCAGATACATATATGTGGGCTCTAGCCAATCAGATGCTGAGTAGAATTGTATATAAAGAAAGTAGATGTTGAGAAGGCTGGCATTAAGAACCCAGCATTGACAAAGTGACACAGTGCTTAGAGAGAGAAGCAGCTTGAGTGGGTGGAGGGTGAGACCTCTAAAAGCTAGGAGAACACCTCTAAGAGTGTAAAGAAGACTTCTGAGAGCTGGGAGGAGACCTTTGGTGTCAGAGACTTCCTAAAGGAGTCTCTGAACTTTGAAAGCACACAGAGTTTTAGGGCAGAAACCTGCCCACAGGAAGGAGGCTTACCTTAAGCACCTTTTTCGAGCTGTTAAAGTGAACTGAGCTGTTAATACAGAGCCTTTGGACTTTGCAGGTGAATTGAGATGATGATGCTAGGGGTGTATGTCAGTATTGTTGTTGTCCTGTTAAGTTTCCTTTTCCCAGAGACAGAAGTTGCATGCAGGAGCCCCTAGAACATGCTGTTGGCCAGGAGCAGGGAGAACTTGGAGTGGAGCAGAACCTGTGTGCTGAGACATAGAGCAGGAACATAGAGCTGCCTATGTGTGAATATATATGTGTATGAATCAAGGCAAGAATTGGGAGCAGTCAGCCCACAGAGGAAGAGCCATGGGACTTGGAAGTCAGCCTTGAGTTAAGATGAAAAAGGACTTTACTTGGACACTTGGTATTCATTAAGGAGATTGTTCTTACATTGACTTAGGGGTCAGTGATTGGTATTTTCTGCTACCCCTTAAGGATGCATTGTGCTAGGGAAGACCCTAGCTTGGGACCCCTGATTTTGTGGAAGCAATGATATATGTATGCTCTGTAGCATGATGTTCTTACTGTGACCTACAGGTAATTGGTATTGTATTTTCTACTACCCCATAATATCAAGCAAATAAGTACTTAGTGACTTGTTTCACTTGAGACTTGCCCTTGAATATATCAAGTCTTTGTTAAGAAACAGAATTTGTGAAACCCACAGTGGGAGGAACTTGCTGATGCAACAGGAAGGGGAAGAACAGGGAGGGGCTAATGACCACATATAAGGAGAAGCCCAAGCTGGAAGAGAGCAGAACTGAGAAGGGGAATGGTTGTGGAGGCCAGCATTCTCTTTGTCTGTTCTGTCTGTGTTGATTTTTGTGATACTTCGTATAGAAGCCCTGGGACCTTACTGGAAGCCCTGAAAGAGGATTTTCTTGTCTGTTTATGGAAGTCCTGGAGGAGGGTTTTGGAGGTCCTGGGACAACACTGATGATGTGTATTGAGTTCTCAGAACTTGTTTGTAGGTCTGTGTTGATTTCACAGGTAGATAGTGAATGAATGATGGTGCCTGCAATGTGTTTGAATGTTAGTGTGACTCTGTTAAGTTTTGTCTTCCCAGAAACAGAAACTGTGAAGGACTTGAGGTGGACTGGACACTGTGAACTTCAATATGGAACTGGATGAGGAACTGGATAGTTGGGTAGATTCATGCAGGAGCTGGACCCATGGAAGAGGAACCATGGAATCTGAGAGCCAGCCTCGAGTCAAGATGAAAAGACCTCTCCTTGGGTACTTAATACTGACTGAGAATATCATGATTTACTGTGGCCTAAGGGTGGGAGAACTTTGTACTCTGTACCTTGTACCTCTTAAGGATGATTGGAAACTAATCTCCAATCAAGAAGAAAGAAGAATTTTTGACTGAGAGATTAAGACAATGTGACCTAGGGGTAGAGAACTTTGACCTTTATACTTTGTGTCCCTTAAGGAGGCTTGCTCCTTAAGGATGATTGAATTAAGGACTTATTGAATGATTGCACTTTGTGTCCCTTAAGGAGTCCTGTTCCTTAAGGATGATGGAGTTAAGGACTCACTGAATGATATCTTTTGTTTAAAACTATGTGGCCACTTTATTGATAAGTTATGTTATAACATAGCATAAGTTATATTATAATACAGTGATAAGTTATGTTATAACTTTATAACATGCTATACTTTGTTCTCTGTGAATGTTTTGTTTCAGTTTACTGCTGAATAAATAGAAAGTTTACTATACTATGTGATTAGAACCTTTAAGCTGTTGATAGCAGTCCTCTGGAAAGCTGCTTGTGCTTGGCTTTACATACCCTTTAAGGATGGGGAAGACCCCAGCCTGGGACTCCCTGATTTTATGGATGCAAAGGTATATGCTGCATAATGTGTTTTGCTAAGCAGGCTCTAGCCTGGGACTCCCTGATTATGTAAACAAGTATTTTGGGGGATGCTGTTAAATGCAATGATATGTTCTATGTGCCATGTGACATACTGAGTTTTATGAAATATATATATATAATATATATGTAGAATGATATGTGTTACTATGAATGCTATGCTTTACTTTATTGAACAATGTTTAATTCTGAATAGAGAGTTCATTATACTATATGATTAGACCGTTAAGATTATTCATAGCAGCACTTCTCAGGTGTGCTGCTGTGATTGGTGTTCTATAGGTCTATTTCCAAAGATAATTAAGGAGAAAGGAAAAGAACTTATATGTTCTTAAATATTACAGGGATACCTACCAATTCTGGAATTGCTGAACAAGTTGTAGGTCATGATGGAATACTACTATGCTATAAGAAATGCTGAGCTCAATGATCTTATAAAAAAAATTGATAAATATGCACAAAATAATGCAGAGCAAAAGAGCAGTACCAAGAGAACATTGTAAACAGTAACAACTATTGTTTTAAGAACAATTTTGAGCAAATAAGTCATTTTGATTATTATTAATACCCAAATTAACTGCAAATGACCTCTGAGGGAAGATGCTACTTGCATATGGAGTAAGAACTAACAAAGTATGTAGAGAATCATTTTACACACACAGATATACCAATTTGTGCCTAAATGGTAGCCATCTCTAGGGCAGGGGTGTTTGGCAGAAGGAAGAAAAAAATTTGCAGGGGGGATGAATGAGAGATTTGTATTTTTATTGGGTTAAGCTAAAGGGTTAAGGGTTATTTGGGTTAAGCTCAGATGAAAGCCTTAGTGAACAGTAGACCCAAGAAAGTTGCTACAGAGTCTTGCAAGTCAATTACTTGTCCTTCTTGCCCAAATACTATTTCTTTTCCTTCCTTCTCTCTAGGCTTTCCCTTCTACTATACTTGTTGATGGGCTGTACTGATATTTTACTGATCCTTCTTCTACCTGCTATTCAGGTATTATGTTCTGTCTTGGCCTATTTCTTATATTTTGCTTCCTCTTTTCCCATATACATTATTTTTCCTTGACCACATTAGAAAAACATCCTAAGCTGCATTATCCAATATTGGTATTATTCTCTTTAAGTTTTTCTAACTTCTCTCTTTCCACATCTTCTCTGCTAATGCTCCAGTAAAGGTATTGTCCTCCTATTTTGGTTGGACAATGTTCAAGTGCTTGATCTGCTAAACAAAATTGAGACACATATGGGTGATCCATATATGAAATGATTCTATGGGGTTGAAGTTTTAGGAACTGAATTTTCACCTTACATCTCAATACTTCAAAAGATTTGTGATCCCATTAATACCTCTGCCAAAGCAGATCTCAACCTTAGAAAGTCGTAAATACTATATTGGAAATATGCATTCAGAATTAAAATTGGGTCTCTGAAGTCAAGAGAAGATGGATTGTCAAAAATTACAGAGGTCAAAATGGGTGAAGGCTGAGGAAAAAGCATTGAATATAGCAATTAAAATATTATTCATAACTTTGAAGACAGTGATTTCAATTAAGCAGCGATGTCTGTGAGCCAGACTGAGAGGAATTTAGAAGTGTTTGGAAGGTAAAGAGAGGGAAAATGTAAGTACATTGTAAACAATGGGGTCAAAGAGTTATTGTGAAAGGGAGAAAGGATATGGGGTGATAGCTGAGAGAATGGCGGGTTGACAGTTTTTATAAGAATGGGGAAAATATGGACATCTTTGCTGATAATAGAAAAAGAAACAGTAGATAAGGAAGATTACGATTGAGTGAGCAAGCTCCCAGAAGAGAATAGAGAACAAGTGGAAGTTTCAGTCTTGTAAAGAAAAAGATCTTTCTCTTCATCAAAAAGACTAGAACAAAAGGGAAGAGTACGCAAGGAAAAGGAGGTTGAAAGGGAATTTTGAGGTATGCATTTAGGGGGAATAGAGAGGTCATGACTTGTGATCTATATTTCCCTCAATGAAAATAGTAATCTAGATAATCTATTCAAAGATAGCATGGAAGAAGGAGTATAGCAAGTGTAAGAAGAGAAGAGATTTGGAATATGTTATACATTAAAAAGATTAATGTGCAGCAGTGAGGGGCCAATTAAGATTAGATGAATAAAGTTTGTAGTGAACCCAGCTGGCACAGTTGAATTATTGTCTCTAGGAGTGTCCAGCAGTAGTTGTTTATGAACAGAGAAGGGAGATACTAGAAACTATTTCTTGGAGATATGCCAAAAAATATCAAAGTCTGAGCCAGTATATAAAACACTGAATTACAACTAATTTAACTAGAAGCCAAGCAGATGTATGGGGCCCTGTGCCTTTTAATATTTTTGTCATTGATTTGGGTAGATGACATACCTTTCATTTTTCTTTTTAAAAATAATTTTTACTTACAATTTGTGATGCTTTCCTTGTAGATCACCTTGGGCAACTCAAGAAAGGGAGCTTTGCTTAGCAGAGTAAACCCAAGTATCTTCTATACCTATTCTTGTTAAATATTCTTCTCCTGCTATGGCTAAGTAAATTATGTTTAATTCCTTTTTTAGTTTCTTTTTTTGGCTTAATTTAATTTATTATTTGTAAAATTTTAAGTTGTTAACTGTCCCTTTCTCTCTCTTATTCTTCTTTGCTCCATCCCCACTACTTACTAGAAAAGATCACCATAGGTATGAATGTGTGTGTGTTTGTGTATACTTATACACACTCTTGTATGTATGTATATAAAACCATACTACCATGTTTCCCCAATAATAAGACAGTGTCATTAATTTTTTTGGACAGAAAAACACCAGAGGGCTTATTTTCAGGGGAGGGCTTATTTTAATGAACATTGACAGCAATTTTCATAAACAGGTAAATGTGAACAAAAAAATGTACCTTTATTCAATAAGCAAATCACTGGGGAAGAACAGGATGATGCGCTCACTGCTGCAGCTCTGATTGGATGCAGCTCGGAGCGCGGCTTGCGTTTCGGGGGGGGAGGGACGGTGCATACAGAGGGTACCATAATGTAGCGTGTAGCGCAAGGGATCACCTTCACTACAGTAGCAATCTCAATAGGGCTTATTTTCGGGGGACGGCTTATTTTAGAGGAATCTTACACAGTAAGGGGAGGGCTTATTTTTGGGATAGGTCTTATTATTGGGGAAACACGGTATGTATGCCTCTATTTATCAGTTATTTCTCTGGAAGTGCATTACAGGAAAGAATTGATAAATTGATAAGTCTCTATAAGTATTTACCATTTATGGATAGATAATTTAGAATACACATATAACTTCATAGCAATTAAGTAAACCTAGGATTAAGTTAGACTCCTTTTAAAGATTAAGTTCCTCATTCCAGTCTTAGTTAATAGAGAGTAAACTCCCTGGAGTAGGTTCCCCTTTTTAGTAGTTGAAAAATTATTTTAGTCAATCTTCAGGTCCCTTTAAAACTAATGGTTTTCATTGCAAATACTACAGCTTCAGGGTAAGGATTTCTAAAGCAATCTCACTTTGACAGACATTGATAGATACAGGTCCTAATCCAAAAGACAATCAGATTTAACAGCTGTCCCACCCAAGAAATTCCCCCAACATGCCCACACTCCAAATACTAGCAATAGTATAAATTTGGATTAGAAAACCTGAGAGTCAGATCACCTGTATTGTCTGAATTTAATTATGTTCAAACCCAGTTTCCTAAGATTGCTGTAACTTTAAATTTCTTCTCTGTTATAAAAATAAGTTCTGTAAATCATCCCTTTGTCTCTCAGTTCTGAGGAGTCAGATGACCTTATTTGATTGCAAATACTGGTTTTACTTATTAAATCATTAAACTCATAAGTTTTGTGCTTCAGAATTTTCTTTTTCATATAGCTTATTTTACACTTAATAACTCCTCTGAAGATAATTTGAATATTTATAATATTTAAAATGACTCAGTCATTCAAAGTTATTCTTAGAGCAGTATTGCTGTTATTGTGTAGAAAGTTCTCTTGGTTCTTCTCATGTCACTTCATTATTTTATGCAACTTTTATGCTCTTCTAAATATATATGTCTTTTTTCCTCTCAAACCAATTTCCAATGAAAGTAGGATACCAGAACTACCAGTCCTCCTTCCCCATCTAATTCCTGTGTATCAATTCTTCTTCTTGCACCTCATTCATATAAAATAATTACTCTTTTTAGTTGTTCCTAAATTGGTTTACTTTTTAAATTCATATTATACTTGGGTTTACCCCAATATTTCTTATGAGCTCCACAATTATTAGTAAAAATTTTAGACATACATTCAGTATTTTTCATATACAAAAAGTAAATGGTCTGTCCTTATTGAATCCCTTGTAATCAGTCTTTGGTATATACCTTATGTTTCTCTTGGCTCTTGTACATCAAATCTTCTATTAAATTCATTTTTTTAAACAAAGTCTTGAAAGTCTGACAGTTGATTGAATGTTCGTTTTTTTTTTCATTCAGGATTATGCTTAACTTTGCTGGGTATCATATTTTTTGCCAGAACCCAGTTCTGTTGCTCTTCAATATATAAAGTTCCAAGACCTCTTGTCCTTTAATGTCTCTGCTGTTAGGTCTTGTGTGATTCTCATTGTGGCACCAGCATATTTAAATTGTTTTATTCTTGTTCCTTTTAATATTTTATCCTTGATTTAAGGCTTTCAGAATTTGACTATAATATTCCTATGAATTTTCCTCATAGGATCTATTTTAAGAGGTGATGGATGGATTTTTTTTCAATTTCTATCCCCCCCCCCCCCTTGTTCTAATGCTTTAGGACAATTTTCTTTAATTATTTCTCATTTTATTGTATCAATTCTTTTTTTATCTTAGATTTCAGTTAGTCATATTATTTATATGTTTTCTCTTCTTGATCTATTCTCCAGATCTATTTTTCTTATAAAGTGCTTTACTTCATCTTCTATTTTTTCATTATTCACATTTTGTTTAATTATTTCTTGATCGCTTCTAATTTCACTGACTTCACCTTGCCCAATTCTAATTTTCAAGGTGTCACTTTCTTATTTCAAATCCTGTATCTTCTTTTCCAATTGCTTGTTTTTCCTTTCATAATCTTCTTGTTATTCTTTTTTTCTTGTTATTCTTGAATTATTCTAATTTTTTTAGTTTTTTCTCCATCTCTGTCATTTGATTTTTTAGTCTTTTAAAGATCTTCTATGAATTCTTTTTGGGCAGTGAACATTTGATGCTTCTCTTTGGTGTAGAACAGGCTTTCTTTATTTCAGTATTATCCTCTAAAGATGAACTCTGGTTTTCTCTGTTCCCATAATAGCTTTCTATGGTTGGACGATTTCTCCTTTGGATGTGCATTTTTTATGGTAATAGCTTAATTTTTATAATCACCTCTAGTCCTGTGTATGGGTGATGGTGCCTCTTGCTCCAGATCTTCAGTTCTCCTCTCTAGCCTGGAACCAAAGCCAAACCTCCAACCTCCTGTAAGTTCCCATAGTTAGGGGTTTTCTGCCCCACAGCTTCTGTACTCACCAGGTGTGTGCTGATTCTTTCTTGCCCCTGCAGCTATTCACAGCACAACTAGATATGGTGTTCCTTATTAGCAGAGGTTTCCTTTATATTCCGAAGCTCAGATAACCAACTCACCTTACTCTCCCAGGTGGCTGTGGCTGAGGTGGCCTCTCAAATCACCTAGCCCTAGGACTTGCCACTTGTTAAAGAGGACCTAGCCCAGAAGTGTTTATTCTTCACAGGGACCAAACATCATCCTGAGATTTTTCTTTTGATCTTCTCAAATTGTGCCAGGAAGACCCCTTTTGTGCCCCTATTCTTATTTATTTTTACCCACACTTTGTTTGCCCTAAGGTGCTATTTTATCTCTTTTATTCAGGGAAAATCTTGCAAGCTTGGAATTTTCTGACCTACTCTACCATCTTCTCAGAATCTGGTCTAGTCATATAAATTTGACAAAATTCTTTATATATTTGAGATATGAGATCTGTATCTGAGAAACAGCCTATGAGTTTTTCCTCTGAATTTTCTGTCTTCTAAACTCAGCTACATTTGCTTTATTTGTAAAAAAAAAAAAAAAACTTTCTAAATTTAATGTAATCAAAATTATCCATTTTATACCTCACAGGGCACTCTAATCTTTTGTTTATTCCTAAATTGTTCCCTTGTCCATAAGTTTGATTCCATGTCAGTCTCCAATTTGATTTTTAATAGATTTTTAGTTCACTCTTTTTGTAGTTTCTTCATTGCATATCCAATACATTGCTCTGCTCCTTATCTATTTTATTGATAAAAGCATTTAAAGATATAGACATTCCTCTGATTACTGATTTTGCTGCATTCCATAGGTTTTGATATGTAGTCTCACTATTGTCATTCTCTTTAAGAAAATTATTATTTCTATGATTTGTTCTCTAAACTACTAATTCTTTAAGATTAGGTTATTTAGTCTCCAATTAGTTTTTCACCCTGATCCCCTACTAAATATAATTTTACTTGCATTGTGATATTAAAATGGTACATTTAATATTTATGCTTTTCTACATTTTACTGTAAAGTTTTTCTGTCATAATACCTGGTCAATTTTTGTAAAGGTATCATGTACCACTGAGAAGATATTCCTTTCTTTTCCCATTCAGTTCTCTCCAAATATCTGTCATATCTAGCTTATCTAAAATTCTATTCACCTCCTTAACTTCTTTCATGTTTATTTTTTGGTTAAATTCATCTAATTCTAAGAGGGAAAAGTTAAAGTCCCTCACTATTGTGAAAATGGAATGAGTAAGTTTACTAATCATATTGATTTGCTTAAGCTCCCTTGTTATTGAGGAGAGGCTAAAGTAACCTGGGAATCAGAAGCAGTGATGTGTAAATTAATCATTCTGTCTTCAGTTAATCCCTACTCTAGTGTTTCTACCTCTTTTTTTCTCCCTATTTCTACCTGTGATTCATTTAATTTTTCTTTTAAAAATGTAGGTGCTATAGCATTTGGTGCATATAGTTTGTTGGGTTTTTTTTTTTAAGGCGGGGAAGTTAGGGCAATTTGGGTTGTTACTTGCCCAAAGTCACAGGGCTTCTTTTTTGTGTTAAGTGTCTGAGGCTGGATTTGAACTCAGGTACTCCGGACTCCAGGGCCAGTACTCTATTCACTGCACTACCTAGCTGCCCGTGTGCATATAAGTTTAGTATTGATTCATTTTCTATGGTATCTTTTATCATAATGTATTTTCTGTGTTTATTTCTTTTAGTAAAATCTATTTTAGTTTTAACTTTTCTGAGATTATGATTGCCATACCTGCTTTTTTTTTTTCACCTCAGATGAAGCATAATGAATTCCACTACAGCCCTTTATTTCATCTTTTTGTTTATCTCTCATTTTTAAATGTGATTCCTTTTTTTGGAAGGGAAAGGCAAGGCAATTAGGATTAAGTGACTTGCCCAAGGTCGAACAGCTTGTAAGTCTCAAGTGTCTGAGGCCAGATTTGAACTCAGGTTGTCCTGACTCTAGGGCCAGTGCTGTATTCACTGTGCCACCTAGTTGCCCCTAAATGTGATTCTTATAAACAACAAGTGTCAGATTATGATTTTTAATCTGTTCCGCTATCCATTTCCATTTTTAGGCTGAGTTTATCCCATTAACGTTCAAAGTTATAATTACTTGTGTTTTCCCCATGATCCTGTATTTCCTCACTATTATTTTTCTCATATTCTCTTTTTACCCTGTCTCTCCTCCCAGCTCTGATATACTTCTAACCACTGCCTTTCTAATCCACACCCTGTTTATGAATCCCTCCCTTCTCCTCTCTTCTCCCACCCTCCTACTTCTCCCTAGTCCACCCTCTTCTAAAAATCTTTCCTTTATCTTGTCCACTTTCCCTCCTATTTCTTTAAAATTTACAAGACTTTTGAACTCTAGAATTTTCTACTTAATCTTGGAGCTTTGAAACTTGGCTATAATGTTCCTGTGAGCTTTCATCTTGGGATCTCATTCAGGTGATAATTCATAATTTTTTTTCTATTTCTATTTTACCTTCTTCTTCTAGGACTTCAGGGCAATTTCTTATAATATCTTATCAAGCTCCCTCTCCCCCCCCCTTTTTTTTTACCATAACTTTCAGGTAGTTCAACAATTCTTATATTGTCTCTCTTCAATCTGTTTTCTGGATCTGTTTTTTTTTTTCTAATGAGATGTTTCATAATCTCTTCTGTTTTCCCATTCTTTTGATTTTTTTTATTACTTCATGATGTCTTATAATACTATCTCCTTGCCCAGTTCTAGTTTTTAAAGAGTTATTTCCTTCCTCAGGTTTTTGTATCTCTTTTTCTTTGATTTTCTTTTCATAATTTTTAAAATTTTCTTGAGTTGCTCTTATTTTTTTCCTATTTTTTCCTCAATCTCTCTTTGATTTTTAAAGCTAATTTTTAGCTTTTCCAAGAATCTTTTTGGGCTTGCTACCATTTGAAATTTTTCTTTGAAGTAAGAGTGTTTCTTTTTTTAAAATTTATTGTCTTCATCTGATTATGAACCCAGATCTTCTCTGTCTCCACAGTAGCTATCTATGGTTGTTTCTCTCTGGCTTACTCATTTTTTTCTATTAAACTGAAAGTGTGCATCAATTTTTTTTAAGAATTAAATTTTATGGAGAGACCTGGGAGGGGGTGGAGTCAAGATAGTGGAGTAAAAGCAGGGTCTTGCTTGAGCTTTCCCTCAAATCCTTCCAAATACCTGTGAAAAATGACTAAAATTATAGAGCTGCAGAAAACACAAAATGATGAAGTGAAACAAGTCTTGAACTCAACACAACCTGGAAGGTTGACAGGAAGGATCTATCACATCCTGGCCGAGAGCAGATTTTAGTCCAGCATGGCCCATACCCATATAGATGGGGTGGAACAGATAGGGGACTGAATCACTGGCAGCTGTGGTTTCCACACTTTTGGGCCCACAAATACCAAAGATAGCATAGAAGTTCAGTGAGAAAACTCTGTCAGACCTTGGTGAAAGATAAGCACAGTAAAGTCACAGCCTCAGAGTGACAGAGGTGGTGGTGTAGGTGGCAGCAGCAGCAGTGGTGGCTGCTTCCAAAGCTTCTTGCCCACAGACAGTGTGGGGATAGTGGCTGATCAGAGGGTGATTGCAGGGATCTCTTTGCTGGCACTGAGGTAGGATTCTCTTACTTTGCCCTGCTTAGATAGGGGTCACCATCATGGCTGACAATCCTGGGGTAAGGAGGTGCTCTGGTGTGGTGGAGCTTATGGCTGAATGGAGAAGGAATCCTGCTCACAATTCCAAGACAGAAAAGAGTGCTTGTGGTCACTCAGAGATCAGAGCACAGACCAGGAAAGGAGTATACACCTCTCCTTTGATCATACCACATTGAAAGGACTGAAAATTTATAGGCCCCTAGAAGTATCTCTGAAAGCAGCTGCATAAAACCTCTGATGTTTGGGATAGTACACTACCCTTCCCCACTGGAAACAGAGTCCTACCTTGACAAAGAGTTAAAAAGTGAAGTATTTGACTGGGAAAATGAACAGACAGTATAAAAAAACCTCAGACTTTAGAATCTTACTTTCATGATAAAGAAGATCAAATTCTACAACCAGAAGGAAAAAGCAAAGTCAAAGCTTCTACATCTCAATCCTCCAAGAAGAATATGAATTGGTCACAGGACAGGAATAGCTCAAAAAGGATTTTGAAAATCAAATAAAAGAAGTAGAGAAAAATGTGAAGAAAAATGAGAGTGATACAAGAAAATCATGAAAAATGAAACAACAGCTTGCTAAAGGAGACCCCAAATATACTGAAGAAAATAACACCTTAAAAATAGACTAACTTTGTGGTGTGGCTAGGTGGTGCAGTGAGTAAAGTGCTGGCCCTGGAGTCAGGAGGACCAGAGTTTGGTTCGGGCCTCTGACACTTAACACACACACACACACACACACACACACACACACACACACACACACACACACACACACACACACACAGGCGTATAACCTTGGGCAAGTTACTTAACCCCAACTGCCCTCCAAAAGGTCAAAAAAAAAGAATAGACTAACTTTTGCCACAATGGCAAAAGAGGTAAAAAAAAAAAAAGCAATGAGGAGAAGAATGCCTTAAAAAGCAGAATTGACCAAATGGAAAAGAAGATACAGAAGCTCACTAAAAAGACTAATTCTTGGGGAGGCTATGTGGTGCAGTGAACAGAGCACTGGGACTGGATTCAGGAAGACCTGAGTTCAAATCTGGCCTCAGACACTTAACACAAAAACTAGCTGTGTGACCTCGGGCAAGTCACTTAACCCCAATTGCCTTCCAAAGAGCAAAGAAAAAGAGAAAAGAATAATTCTTTGAAAATTAGAATGGAGCAAATGGAAGCTTATAACTTTATGAGAAATCAAGAAATAAAACAGAATCAAAAGAATGAAAAATAGAAGACAATGTGAAATATTTCATTGGAAAAACCACTGCCCTGGAAAATAGATCCAGGAGAGATAACTTAAAACTTATTAGACTACCTGAAAGCCATGATCAATAAAAGAGCCTAGACATTACCTTTCAAGACACAATGAAGGAAAACTGCCCTGATAATTCTAGAATCAGGGGGCAAAATAGAAATTGAAAGATTCCACTGATTGCCTCTTGAAATATATCCGAAAAGGAAAACTCCTAGGAATATTGTAGCCAAATTCCAGAGTTTCCAGATGAAGGAGAAAATATTGCAAGCAGCCAGAAAGAAACAATTCAAACATTGTGGAAACACAATCACAATAACACAAGATGTAGCAGGTTGTACATTAAGGGACTGGAGAACTTGGAATATGATATTCCAGAGGTCAAAGGAGCTAGGATTAAAACCAAGAATCACCTACTCAGTAAAACTGAGTATAATACTTCAGGGAAAAAATCGACATTCTATGAAATAGAGAAATTTCAAGCATTCCTGATGAAAAAAGCCAGAGCTGAACAGAAAATTTGACTTTCAAATAGAAGAAGCCAGATAAGCATGAAAAGGTAAACAGGAAAGAGATCATAAAGGAATTATTAAAGTTGACTATTTACATTCATACATGGAAAGATGATATTTGTAATTCATGGCACCTTTCACAGTATTAGGGTAATTGGAGGGAATATATGAACATATATATGAGCATGTGTGTTTCTGTTTATATGTATGTGTATGTATATGTGTATGCATGTATACATATATACACATAAACACATACATACCTACATATATATGTGTGTGTGTGTGTATATATAGTGTGTGCATGTATATAGATACAGATATAGACATAGACAGACATAGACATAGACAGACACAGACACAGAAATAGACATAGACATAGACATAAACATAGATATAGATATAGATAGAGGACATAGGGTGAGTTGAATATGACAGGATGATACCTAAAAAATGAAATTAAAGCTTGTGAGAAGAGAAGAATATATTGGGAGAAGGAAAAAGGAAGATATAGAATGGGATAAATTATCTCACGTAAAAGGGACAAGAAAAACCTTTTACAATGAGGGGAAAAGGGGGAAGGGGAGGTGAGAGAGAATGAGTTAACCTTACTGTCATTCAGATTTGGCTTAAGGAGGAGATAACATACACACTCCTTTGGGTATCTCTTGGGAAAGGGATGGGGGGGGAGGGAGATGATAAAAGGGATGACAGATTTGGAGAGATGATAGTCAAAAGCAAACACTTTTGAAAAGAAATGGAGTCAAAGAAGAGAATAGAATAAGTGAGGGACAGTATAGGGTGGAGGAAAATATAGTTAGTCTTTTACAACGTGACTATTATGGAAATATTTTGCATAACTATACATGTATAACCTACTTTGCTTTCCTTCTAAATGAGGGTGGGTGGGAAGGAAGAAGGGAGAAAATGTGGAACTAAAAGTTTTTAAAAACAAATGTTAAGTGTTTTTACTTACTACTGGGAAATAAGATGTACAGGCAATAGGGGTATAGAAATCTATCTTGCTCTATAAGAAAGTGAAGGAAAGGGTGATAGGAGGGAGGGTGATAGAGGGGAGGGCAGACTGGGGGAAGGGGTACAGAATGCAAGCTATCTTGTGGAGGGGGGAGGGAACAGATGGAAAGAAAATTTGGAACTCAAAATCTTGTGGAAGTGAATGTGACATAAGCAAAACAAATAAGCAAATAAATAAATATAAGAAAATTTTAAAAGAATTAAATTTTACTTTTTCAGTTGCAAAATTTGTCTCTGATCTCTTATTCCCCTATCCCTTGAGAAATCATGTCTAAATAAAACTCATTATAAGTATGTATGATTGAGCAAAATTCCTGCACTAGCCATGTCCAAAAAGTATATATTTGCTTCATTTTGTTCTCTGAATCCATAGCTTCCTTCTCTCTGTGTGTGGAGGTTGATAGTATGTTTCATCATCCTCTAGAACTGTGGTTCATTTCATTATATTGACTAGAGAACCCAATTCTTTCAAATTTATTTGCCTTTACAATCCTGTTATTATAGTATAAATTCTTTTTCTTAGTTCTACTCATTTCAGTTTGTATCAGTTCATGGCAAATCTTCCCAGATTTTTCTAAAACCAACCACTTAATCCTTTCTTATAGCACAATAACATTCCATTGCTTATATTTGGCATAACTTGTTCAGTTATTCACCAATTGATAGGTAACCTCTCAGTTTCCAATTCTTTGTCACCATAAAAAGACCAGCTATACATATTTTTATAATATGATTCCTATCCTCTTTCTTTGATGTTTTTGGGCCATAGACCTAGCAGTGGTATCAATGGTTGAAAGTGCATAAAGATTTTAATAGATTTAGGAGAATACTTGCAGAATGCTTTCCAGAATAGCTAGACCAGTTCACATCTCCACTAATAGTGTATTAATATACCTCTTTTCCCCATGATCCCTCCAGTATTTGTTTTTTTCAGCTTTGTGAATTTGATAGATGTGAGATGGTATCTCAGAGTAATTTTAATTTGTATTTCTCTAATTGTTAGTGATTTAAAACATTTTTATACAACTATGGGTAGCTGGGACTTCTTCCTCTGAACACTACCTATTCATATTTCTTGCACCTTTATCAGTTAGGAAATGTCTGTTATTACAAATTTGAATCAGCATCTTAAAAAGAAGAACTTCAATAACGAAACTTGCTGCAAAAAATGGCTATTTCCAGCTTGTATTCTAACTTTAGTTGCATTGTTTTTTCCTATAAAATTTTTAAAATTTTATGCAATCAAAATTTTTCAATTTATCTCCTGTGAACATCTCTTTATCTTTTTTTAATGAACTCATTCCTCATTCATACATCTGTTAATTTCTTTATGCTTCTAAAATTGACTTACAATATCAACTTTGTGTTCAAATTATGTACCCATCTGGGATGAGCTGTTGGGATATACCTCATTTCTGAAATTCTGATGTTCATCTTTCCAGAAGTTTTTCATAGAGTAGTGAGTTCTTTCAAAAATCGGTGAGATATTTGAATTTATCAAATTTATCAAAAATTAATAAAAATTGTTTACCTGTATTTATTGTGTACTTATCCTTTTCTAGTGATCAACCTATCCTAATACTAAGTTGTTTTGATGATTGTCTTTGTAGTACAGTTTGAGATCTGTTGCTTTCAGATCCCTTTTCTTTCCACTTTTTTCATTAATTCCTTTGATATTCATGATTTTTATTCCTTTGTTTGAATTTTTCTGTCTCTTTAAATTAATCATTTGGTAGTTTGATTGATATGGAATTTAATAAGTAAATTAATTTATGTTATTATTATAGTTTTTATTATATTTATTCAACTAATTCATAAGCAACAAATAGTTCTCCAGAACTTTCTATATTTGTATAATAAGATTTATATTTGTATTCATGTTGTTTTTGTGTGGGGGTCTAGGCAAGTAGATTTTCAAATATTTTATAATTTTAAATGTTTTTTTAAATCTCTTACTGTTGTACTTTCCTGGTAACAAATTGTTAATTTGAGTGGATTTATTTTATGTCCTTCAACTTTGATAAAGTTGTTTCAATCAGTATTTTAGATGATTTTCTAAGATTCTCTATGTAAACCATTATATCATCTCCAAAAATAAAAATTTTCTATCTCCTTTGCTTATAATTATTGGCTTAATTTCTTTTTCTTCTCTTATTACTGCAGTTAGTATTTCTAGTTCTATATTGAATAGAAATGGTAATAATAAACATCCTTGTTATACCCTTTATCATATTGAAAAGGCTTTATCCCTATTAAAGATAATGCTGACTGTTAGTTTTAGATAGGTACTTCTCATTGTAAAAAAGGTCCTTCCAAGACTAAAAGAAAACAACAACCAGGAATAGGTATTATATCTTGATAAAAAGCTCTTTTCTTTAAAAAAAAAATATTCATATGGAATAATGAAGAGTGTAATGATCAGAACCAAGAGAAAGTTGTTTATTGTAACAGCAATATTATTCCTAGAACAACTCTGAATGACAATGTTATTTTGAGTATTATAAGTTCTCAAGTCAATTATAAAAGACCTATAAAGGAAGATGCTATGCACATCCAGAGAAAGAACTGTTAAAAAGAAGTTTGTATAGTGCGGTTTTACATACACACACATATGTATGTATATGGTGTGTGTGTGTGTGTGTTTGTGTGTGTGTGTGTAATGGTAGCCATCTCCAGAGTGGGGTGGGGATGGAGGGAGAAAAAAGTGGACAGCAGAAAACAAAAGAAAACTTAGCAGGAAGCACAGAAAAGCAGGGTAGCTTTGGAAATGATGGGTAGCATTTATTACATATTTGGGTTTTTTTTACAAAAAAAATTACAATGTGAAATGGAAATCCATGGTTTTATACCAAATCCCCTATTTATGTTGTGCTGTGTATGTAGAAATGTTCTTTTTGTTGTGCTTTTCTATTTAAGTTAAAAATGGATAAAATAAATTTTAAAAGAAAAATATTTATTGATTTTTAACATTTTTTAAATTTGGAGTTTCAAATTGTCCACAACCACCTCCCTCAGCTCCTATACTACTGTAATCACAAGCAAAGTAGTACTGTGCTGCTTGTTTCTGCTATTCAAGTGCCTTTGAGCCTCACCTTTGATTGTTATCAAAAGTCATTGTTAGAAACAATATATCTTGTGTTGTCCTTAATAGGCCTCAGAAAGTTTGGAGGCTTTCCCTGCCTTTCCTAAGTCCAAGGGAATTTAAAAACCTTCCCTGATCTTAATAGACATAATCTCATCACATGGAGTCCATTGTGGGAGGAGGTTGATGAAAGAGCTGCCCAGGAAGGGTGGAACAGGAAGTAGAAAAGCAGAAAAAAGCTTGAGCAGAGCTGGGACCAAGCAGAACTGAGAGGGAGATGTTGGCGCTCTGTAGCACTCTGTTGTTTTGTCAGACAGAAGTATCCTGTCTATTATTCTTGGACAGAAGCCCTGGGAGAGGACTTTACTGCTGTTACAGAAGTACTGGGATTTTACTGTTGATTTTTGTTTGATTTCTCAGACAGAAGCCTTGTCTGTTGATTTGTGTTTCTTTCTCAGACAAAAAGTTAATTGAGATGATAGTGCCAGCAATGTATGTAAATATTGTTGTAGCTCTGTAAATTTAATGTGTGTAAATATTGTTGTAACTCTATTAAAGTTTGTCTTCCTAGAAACAGAAACTTCTAAGAGCTTGGAGTGGGACAGCCCCCATAAGCTGAGGTATGAAACAATAGTGGAGAGCTGCCTGCATGTGAGTCCAGGCAAGAGTCAGGTGAATCCAAGCAAGAGCTCTGAGTGGTCAGCCCAAGGAAGAGGAGCTGTGGGGTTTGGAAGTCAGCCTCAAGTTATGATGAAAGAGGACTTTACTTGAGTACTCTATATTGACTGATGGGATTGTGATTTACTGTGACTTAGGGGTAGATGGTGTTTGTACTTTCTGCTACCCCTTAAGGATGATTAGATTAAGAATGATTGGAAACCAGCCTCTAGTTAAGATGTTTACTTTTTCATACTTCTCTTGAGTCTTGTATTTGTAAGTTAGATTTTCTATTCAGCTTTGGTCTTTTCATTTGGGTACTCTGTATTGACTGAGACTGTGATTTACTGGGACCTATGGGTGGATGGTTAAGACTATGGGGTCACCATAGTAATAAATTATTATCTTGTGAATGTTGTTATTTAGTTTCTTGAATGCTTTGCTTTAGTTTATTGCTGAATAAATACAGAGTTCACTATACTATGTGATTAAATCCTTAAAGTTATTCACAGCAGCAGTCCTCAGGAGAGATGTTTGTGATTGGCTTTACAACTACTCATTGAGAAGGCAATCTATATTATTTTAATTATATATGAAAATAATAAAATGCATAATTCTGTATCAGAAATGTTGTAAGAATTAAAATAAAGCAAGAAAAACAATGTAATTTTAAAAACTTTGCTTTATTCTATGCCTAGAGTTCATCAGTGTTCTCTTTGAACATGGAAAGCATTTTTTCATCCTAAATCCTTTGGAATTGTATAGATTAAAGTAGCTAGGATTTTCACAGTTTATCATCTTTACAATACAGCTGTTATTGTGTACACAATTATCTTGGTTCTACTTATTTTGCTTTCCATCAGAATAAGTATTCCTAGATTTTTCTGAACCCGTCCTCATTATTTCTTGTTTTTCTATGTAAAATGGGTTTTTATTAATTTATTTTTATTTTTAAGTTATTGGGGTTAAGTAACTTGCTTAAGACTACACAGCCAGTTATTTCTGAGTGTGGTGCTAAGTATCAGAGCCCAGATTAGATCCCAGATTATCCTGACTCTAGGGCCAGTGTTCTTACTCACTGAGCCACCTGGCTGCCCCTTTATTAATTTATTTTTAATTTTCAACATTAACTTCCACAAGATTTTGAGTTCCAAATTTTCTCCCCTTTTCCCCCTCCCTCACCCCCAAAACATTGTGCATTCTGATTATCCCATTCCCCCAATCTACCCTTACTTTTATCACACACACACACACACACACACACACACACACACACACCTTTTCTTATCCTTTTCTCTTCTATTATCCTGTAGGACAAGATACATTTTTATACCCCTGCCTGTGTATTTTATTTCCTAGTTGCATATAAAAACAATTTTTAACATTCATTTTTAAAACTTTGAGTTCCACAATCTTTTCCATCCTTGCTCCCCACCAAACCTCATTAAGAAGGCAAGCAATTTAACATGTTATACATGTTTACACATGCAAAATACTTCCATAAGTCATGTTGTGAAAGATTAACTATATTTCTGTCCATCCTATTCCACCCTTCATTTATTCTATTCTCTCCATTGAACCTCTTCCAAAGTGTTTGCTTTGTATTAAGCCCTACCCCACTCTGCCCTCCCTTCTATCACCCCCTTCTCTCATCCTCTCCCCCACTATTTTCCTGTAGGATAAGTAAATTTTCATACCCAATTGAGTGTGTATTATATTCTCTCCTTAAGCCAAATCTGATGAGAATAAGGTTCACTCACTGCCTCTTACCTCACCTGGACAATAATGGTCATAATGGACATCCTTTCATTACTCCTGATCTTACTCACCTCTGGAATATTATATTCCAAGCCCTCTGATCCTTAATCTTGTGTTATCCTGATTATGTTTCCACGATGCTTGAATTGTTTCTTTCTGGATGCTTGAAATTCAATTTATATTTTTCTTGGAGGCTTTGGATGTAGGAACTTTGACTTTGTTGTATTCTTCCGGTTGTATGTTTTGCTCTTTTTCCTAAAAGTAAGATTCTATGGTCTGGGTTTTTTTCTTCTGCTGTTTTCTCATTTTCTCAGGCAATTACCTGACTTTTAAAATCTTTGTTAAGGTAGGATTCTGCTTCCAACGTGGAGGGTGTACTGGCTCAAGCTTAAGGGGCTATTGTGCTGCTGTTTTCAGAGATACTTCTAGGGACCTGAAAATTTTCAGTTCTTCCAAGGTGGTATAATCAAAGGAGAGGTGTTTACTCCTCTTCTGACCTATGCTCTGGTCTGTGAGTGACCACAAGTACTCTTTTCTGCCTTGGATATATGAGGAGAATTCCCTGTGTACCACCACTACAAGTTCCAGCATGCCAGCCTGTAGCAACAAGCACCCCAAACAATCTGCTTTGTTAAAGGAAAGCAACTCAAAATGGGTTAACAAGCTTACTTTAATCAATCAAATATGTATCATTTACCTAGTTCAGGGGAAAAAGGTCAGCACCCCAAACTTCAGAATATACAGACAGAATTATCAAGACAGAGAAACAGATCAAGGAGACAGTTTTCCAAACTGTGCAACCATTATATCCATACCAAATCAACATCTGGGTCTTTCAAAGCCGGGGGGTTCTCAACAATGGCTTCCCAGAGTTTCATCTGATCAAATTACAGAACACTTCTCAAAGTGAGGCCCAAAACAAAGCCTCAAATCAGGATTTATATAGCCTTCTCCTGGCTCAGAGAATGTAACGACCTTCTGGATCCACTGGCCAATATAATCAAGACGTATCTACTGAAAAACAAGCCTCCCACCCCAGGCTCCAGGTACACTTTAGCCTAGGGGCAGGGAAGATCTTAAAAATTTGCATTTCCATTGCACAGACCTCCTTGCCCCAGTAATACCTCCCATGCCTGTGACCCAGATCCAAGCACAGGCAAAGCAAGAAAATCCTGCCTTAGCACCAGCAAAGAGATCCATACAATCCCCCTCTGATAAGCAGAGCAGTACCCCCACCATCTATGGGATCAGAGCCCTATAAGAAACTGCAGCTGCCAATGCCACCACCACTGCCCTGGGGCTGGGGCTGTACCTCACTCCTCTCCCATCCAGATCCAATAGCCATTTCCTGCTGACCTTCTAAGTTTTCTTTGTTTTTTGTGAATTGGGAAGTTTGGAAACTGCCATGGATATCCATGATTCAGTCCCCTGAGCTCTGCTTCATGTTTTCTGGGGTCAGTCTGTCCAGCTGTGTTTTGTGCTGGACTGCACTCCTCTCTCAGATTGGTGCAACAGATCTTTCCTGTTGTCTTGGGCTACAAATTTGTTTCACTTTCTCATTTCTGCCTCTCTAGAATTTGTTTAGAGTCATTTTTTACAAATATGTGGAGGGGTTTGGGGGATAGTTTAAGCAAATCCCTGCTTTTACTCTGCCATACTGGCATTACCTCTCCACTCATTATTTATTTTTTTTATTTTTTTAAAGCAATTGGGGTTAAGTAACTTGCTCAAGGTTACATGGCCAGTTATTATTTCTGGGTGTGGTACTGAGTATCTGAGCCCGGATTTGATCCAAGTCATCCCAACACTGGAGCCAGTGCTCTTACTCGCTGTGCTACCTGGCCACCCCCACTCATTATTTCTCATAACATAACAATAATCATGTACTACATCTTGTTCAGCCATTTCCCAATTGATGGGCATCCTCTAAATTTTCAATTGTGTCCCACCACTAGAAGAGTGCTATAAATATTTTTTTACATATACATCTTTTCCCTTTAATCTCTTTGGTATATAGATGTGATGATGGTGTTGCAGGGTGAGAGGGTATGCAGATTTTTATAGCCTGTTGGTATAGTTTCAAATTATTCTATTGAATGGTTGGACCAATTTACAACAATACCAACAATGCATTACTGTGGCTATTTTTCCAAATTTCTCCTAGTATTGTTCATTTTCCTTTTCTGCCAAACCAGTAGGCATGAGGTTGTATCTAAGACTTGTTTATTTTTCATTTCCAATAATTTTAAAATTATCTTTCCTGGATCTATTTTCCAGGTCAGTGGTTTTTCCAATGAGATATTTCACATTGCCTTCTATTTTTTCATTTGTTTGAATCTGTTTTATTGTTTCATTTTGTTCCAATCTAATTCTGAAGGAATGATTCTCTTCAGTGAGCTTTTGAGATTCTTTTTCTATCTGGCAAATTCAGCTTTTTAAGGCATTCTTTTCCTCATTACCTTTTTGAGCCTCTTTTGCCATTTGAGTTAGGCTATTTTTTAAGGTGTTATTTTCTTCAGTCAGGTTGTTGACACTCATTTTATAATTTTCTTGCATCATTCTCATGTCTCTTCCCAATTTTTTCTCCACTTCTCTTATTTGGTTTTCAAAATCCTTCTTAAGCTCGTCTATGGCCTGTAACCAATTCATATTTTTCTTGGAAGCTTTTGGTGCAGGAGTTCTGACTTTGCTGTCTTTCTGCCGTTACATGCTTTGATCCTTTTTGTCCCCAAAATAGGAATGTAAAGTCGAATTGCTGTACTTGCTTTGCTTCCTTTGCTTGCTCATGTTGCCACTCAATTACTTGACTTTTGAGCTTTTTGCAACAGTAGAACTCGGCTACCAGAAAGGGGAGGTTTGTGCCAAACGCTTGGGTTTTCTCAGCTGCAATAGCTATTAGTTGGGTACCATCTCTGAAGCCTCCACACACTCTGGAAAACTGGTCACACACCAGGACCTCCACCCTAGACAGTGATCTAGATCTAAGTGGGTTAAAGCAAGAATGATTACCCCTCATACTGGTCACTTGGTACCCCTATGATCTGCAGGACAGGAGCTCTGAAGCAGCCACACTACAGTGGCTGCCACTCCTCTCCTTCCAGGTGGCAAAGGCCAGACTGCACTTCTGGACTCCCAGTTCCCAAAATCCACACTGCACTGATCTCTCACTTTGTCTTTAGCATCTCTGGGTTGATAATTCTTGAAACTGCCACAGCTACTATTGATCTGAAGTTCCTCCAGCAGGTGGCTGGTTGCAGCCTCCCTGAGGCTAAAACCTCAGACTCACATGGGGCTGGCCTGAGCTCCCAACATGCTGTCCTGGCCCCTTCCTGCTGGCCTGCTGGACTGTCTTCAGTGGGAAGTTAGCTTCTCTCTGTCATTTTGTGTGTTCTGTAGCTTCAAAGTCTGTTTAGAGTCATTTTTTACATGAATTGGAGCAAGTGGAAGCAGGAGCCATGATGAAGTCCTATTTCTACTCCACCATCTTGGCTCTATGCCCCCATTCCCATATTTCTGCCAAAACACCCTCAATTGGAGTCACAAAGAGTTAAACACAACTGAAAAACAACTGAACAAGAACAGCAAATTAATACTGATTTAGAGTATTATTTTTTTTAAGTTTGAGTTAAGCTTTTTATTTAATGTTACAAAAAATATTTAGTCAAACAGACCAAAGCCCATGTCATCATCAGACTCCTTGGATTCTTCTTTTTTGCTTCCTCTTTCTGCTTCTCCTCAGCTGGGGTAGCTGTGCTAGCAGGAGCAGCCCTTCCAGAAGGGGCAGCACCACCAGCTGCTGGGGCAGGTCCACCAACTCTTACATTGCAGATGAGACTTGCAATGTTGACATTGGACAGGGCCTTGGCAAATAATCCAGGCCAGAATGGTTCAACATTTACACCTGCTGCTTTAATGAGGGCATTGATTTTATCTTCCGTGACAGTAACCTCATTGTTGTGAAGGATGAGGGCAGAGCAGATGCAGGCAAGCTTGGAGATGGCCATTTCAGTAGATGGATAAGGAGAGGCTTGTTTGCAGTGGTGCTAGTCGCTGGCTGAAGTGAGGGTTCACCACAAAGTAGCCTTAGCTTCCGGAGAAGAACCAAGTACCTTAGAGACAACTGAAGAGAGGATTTAGAGTATTCTTATATGAATATTAATAACTTTGATTTCTTCTTCTGAAAACAGTTTATTTCTTTTGAGCATTTATCAATTAGGGAATGACTAATTTTTATAAATTCGTAGATGAGGTCTTTATCAGAGAAACTTGATGTGAAAATTTCCCCTGGTTTCCTGCATATAGTGTACCTAATCTGTTCTACTGATTCATTACTCTATTCCTTCACCAATACCTGATTTTTTCTTTTTGATGAATACCACCTTGTAATATTGTTTGAAATCTGCTATTGCTAAGCTAGCTTCCTTTGCATTTTTTTCATTTTTGTTACTGGTAATTTAATTTTCTTCTTTCTTCATCACCAAGTTAACTTATGATTTAAATATTTTATGGTGGGTTTTTTCCCCCACATATTACTATTTTTATTTATTATTTCAATGTTGTTGGTTTTTTTTTACTTTCAATTTGTTTAATTTCTCCTTGAATTTTCAGTGTTTCTCTGCTGTTCAATTGAGCATTGTTTTCCTTTGAGTTTCTTGGTTGTTGTTGTTTTTTATTGCATGGCCAATTTATTGATCTCCTTTCTCTTTTTATTATAAAGAAATAATTATTTTTTCTCTAAGTACTGCTTTGGCTACATCCAATGACATTTGGTATTTTATTGTTGACATCTTTAATGGAATTATTATTTTTTAATTTGTTACTTGAACAACTTGTTCTTTAGGATTATTTAGTTTTCAATTAAATGTTAATTTCTGATTCTACCATTTATTGACTATAATTTTTAATGTAGCATAGTCTAAAAAAGATGCATTTATTGTGTAATTTTTATGCCCTAAATACATGGTCAATTTTTTTTGTGGTTCCCTTTTTCTTCAGAAATTTAACATACCTTTTTTAAAATTCTGTGCATCCTGACTTCTTTCTTATTTATGTTATGGTTAGATTTATGAACTTCTGAAAGGTAAAAAATGATATTTCTCGTTAGTATTGTTTTACTGTGTTTTTCCTCTTATAAATGAGTTAAATTTCTTTTAAGAAGTTGAATGTTGGGGGCAGAGCCAAGATGGCAGGGTAGAAGCACTACCCCCCCTCAGCTCCAGCTTCCACCTTCCCCAATCCATGTAAAAAGGGGACTCTAAACAAACTTTGGAACTGCAGAACTCACAAAATAACACAGAGAAGCTAACTACCCACTGAGGACAACCTTGCAGGCTGGCAGGAATCCAGCGCAGTGCTCTGGGAGCCAAGCCCAGCCCCTCTGTGGTTTTAGCCCCAGGGCAGGCCTGACCAGCCGCTGGCCTGAGGGACTCCAGATCAGCAGCAGCTGTGGCCGTTTCCAGATTTATCAACACATAGATGAGAATGACAAAGTGAGAGGACAGTGCAGTCTGGACTTTGAGACCAGTAAGTGGGAGTGCGTGGCTTTTGCCCCCTGGGGCAAGAAGCCGCTGAGATGCCAGCACAGCAAGCCAGCACCGCGTGGCAGCTTCAGCTTCTGGCCTGCAGAGTGTAGGGGGACCAAGCACTAGTCTGAGGGGTAATTGCTCTTGCTTTAATCTTCTTGGATCTGGATTGCAGTCTAGGGTGGAGGTCCTGGGGTGTATGCCCAGCTTGCCAAAGTGTGTGGAGACCTCAGAGAGGGCACCCATCTAATACCTCTAGCAGCTGAGAAAACCCCAGCATTTGGGAGGAAAGCTCCCCTGTCTGGTGGCAGTCCTACTGTGGCAAAAAGCCCAGGGGACAAGTGACTGAGGGGCAAGATGACCAGGCAAAGGAAACAAAGCAGACAGAGGATTCCAATATTACATTACTATTTTGGGGACAAAAAGGAGCAAAGCATGGAACAGGAGGAAAACAGTGAAGTCAGAACTCCTGCACAAAAGCTTCTAAGGAATATACAATCTGGTTACAGGCCATAGAGGACCTTAAAAAGCAGATAGGAAAAGTGGAGGAAAAATTGGGAAGAGAAATGAGAACAATGCAAGAAAAGTATGAAATGAGAGTCAACAGCCTGACTGAGGAAAATAAAACTTAAAAAACAGACTGACTCAAATGGCAAAAGAGGCTCAAAAAGGAAAAGAATGCCTTAAAAAGCCAAATTTGCCATGTGGAAAAAAAGCTCAATGAGGAGAATCATTGCTTCAGAATTAGATTGGAGCAAATGGAAGCTAATGACTTTATGAGAAATCAAGATGCTGTTAAACAGATCCAAACAAATGAAAGAATAGAAGGCAATGTGAAATATCTCATGGGAAAAACCACTGACCTGGAAAATAGACCCAGGAGAGATAATTTAAAAATTATTGGACTACCTGAAAGCCATGATCAAAGTAAGAACCTAGAAATCATCTTCCAGGAAGTTCTCAAAGAAAACTGCCCTGATGTTTTAGAACCAGAGGGCAAAATAGACGTTGAAAGAATCCACCGATCACCTCCTGAAAAAGATCCCATAAAGAAAATTCCTAGGAATATATAGCCAGTTTCTGGAACTCCCAAATTAAGGAGAGAATTTTACAAGCAGCCAGGAAGAAACAATTTGAATATCGTGGAAACACAATCAGGATAACCCAGGATCTGGCAGCTTCTACACTGAGGGATCGAAGCACTTGGAATATGATATTCTGGAGGACAAAGGAGCTGGGATTAAAACCAAGAATCACCTACCCAGGAAAACTGAGTATCATGTTTCAGGGGAAAATATGGTCATTCAGTGGAATAGAGGACTTCCAAGCATTTTTGCTGAAAAAACCAGAGTTGAATAGAAAATTTGACATTCAGATACAAGAAGCAAGAGAAGCATGAGAAGGTAAACAGGGAAAAGAAATCATAAGAAACTTATCAAAGTTGAACTATTCACATTCCTACATGGAAAAACAATAATTGTAGTTTATGAAACTTTTCTCAGTTGTTGAAAAGAATAGAAATATATGTATGTCTATATATGAGGGTATATCGGCATATGAATACATATGTGAGTGTGTATATATATGTATTTACAGGTATACATAGATAGAGGGCACAGCACCAATTTAACAGGAAGGGATGATACTTAAAAGGTGAAATTAAGAGGTGAGAGTGGAATATAATGAGAGGAGATGGGGAGAGACAGATTAGGGTAAACTATCTCATACAGAAGAGGCAAGGGAAAATGTTTACAATGGAGGGGAAGAATAGGAAGGCAAAAGGTAATGGGTCAATCTTATTCCCATTGAATTTGGCTTGAGGAGGGAATGAAACACACACTAAATAGGGTATCTCACCCTACAGGAGCATAGGGTAGAAGGGGATGAGAGGAGGGATGATGGAAGGGAGGGCAGGCTGGGGGGGAGGAAGTTGGAAGCACCCACTTTTGAAAAGGGATGGGATAAAAGTAGAGAATAGGACAAGTGGGAGGTGGGATAGGAGGGAGGGAAATATAGTCAGTCTTTTACAATATATCTACTATGTTATTGTTTTGCATGAGCTACACATGTACAACCTATACTGAACTGCTTATCTTCCCAGTAAGGGTGGGTGACAAGAAAGGAAGGGAATGAATCTGGAATTCAAAGTTTTAAAATCAAATATATGTGTGTGTGTGTGTGCGTGTGTGTGTGTACATATATTATTATTAATACTATTTTACATGTAATTGGGAAATAAGATATACAGGAACTGTGGCATAGAGATCCACTGGAAAAGTCGAAAGGTATATGGGAGAAAATATGGGAGAGAGCAGATTGGAGGAGTGGATATCCTGTTGGACTGCTATTTTAGGGCGGTGGGTAGGGGAAAAATGGGGAGAAAATTTGCACCTCCAAATCTGGCGGAAACGAATGATGTAGATCAGAAGTTAATAAAGCATTTGAAAAAAAAAAAAAGATCCATCTTGCCTCCATGAAGGGACTGACAATTCAATCTAAATAAAAAGAAGTTGAATGCTGCACCATTTGTTAAATATATATGTTTAATATTGATATTACTTTGTGGTCTATTGTATCTTTTAGTAAAATATACTTTCCTTGATTATATCTTTAAATGATTTCTATTTTTATCCTATTTTTTCTGAGATTATGATAGCTTCCCTGCCTTTATACTTCAGGTGAGTCATAATAGTTTCTGCTCCAATCCTTTACTTTATCTCTTTTTGCTTCTGTTTCAAGTGTTTCTTGTAAACAGCATATTTTTGGATTCTGGCTTTCCAATACATTTTACTATTCACTTCTGTGAGTTTGTCTCATTCATTTACCTCCATCCTATTTTTCCTGTTTCTCTCTCTCTCTCTCTCTCTCTCTCTCTCT